>NC_092366.1:4350223-4602723 GCF_030848805.1 Temnothorax longispinosus
CGGGTGGACTACTATACCGGCGCGATTCTCGCCCTTCGTTTACGCGTCCACCCCCTGACGTTAATAGTCTCGCGGCGGATAAGCCGTTTTTGAAATGACGTTTGAACGGAATAATACATGGAGGGTCACTTTTCGCTCTCTCGCGATCCCCCAACCGGTCCCTTTCCTCGAGTCCTTTCCTTTTCGGCGAACTGAAGCACCCTCGACCGGGTCGGCTTCCACCCTCGAAGTGCGCGAAACACTCAGCTTTTATGGCAACTCGGGTGTTTTTGGCAATTCTCTCGTGTACTAGTTATCTTGGAAACATGTACATACAGGATACAGGTTGATATATAAAGGGACGCTTGTCTTGGTGAAAATGTGAACAGCATCCATGTTCTTAAATTGGAGCAATTGTCTGCAAAGATTACCCTTAATTGCCGTTAATTGTTACAATGAAATCGTTGCGATCAATTCGACGCAACAATTCTTCGGGATAAGAGAATAAGTGGATGCGTTTTTCCGATGCAATGATGCAGTTAAGCTTTTTGTGTGTTCCTGTGTTGTGCAAAATACGAATATTCGTGTTTTATAAACGTCATTTGAAAATGTATATCCTTGCGATACATTGTTTATATTTATATTTATCTATGCTTTGACTTTTAGTTTTCTAGTAAATTAAAATTATAGATACGTATATTATGGTCATATAATTAGAAAATAATAGGGTATGATGGCCATACGGAAAAGATGGCCCATGGCTGTAATTTCTCCAATAATAGCTAAACAGTGCATTTTTGTAGTCATTCTCAAAGATAATCAATATTTACAGTAGTTTATGTGCGTACACTATTCGAAATAACAATATTGTGAATATTATATCATATTTTTACTTTCGACTGCCTGCAAAGTTCTTCATGTGTCTGCTAAAAGCTGCTATAACGTCGAATAAATTATAGTTAAGCTGCCGTAATCAACGTTACACACATGCATAATTAAGGTATGTAAATTGTAATTTGACCTATATATAATTTGTATTTCTATTTCCACTATTTATAAATACTATGGTCATCTTTTCCTCACAGTTTGGGTAAGATGGCTCACTTTTTTCATGATAAGTCGGCCCACACAATCGATATATTAATATGACTATCTGCGAGACAAAAGTCGATTAATTGCTTATCACACAGCTCGTGGCACTGGCTTTTTGTTATTATAGAAGAGGATTGTGGATGATGTGCAATAAAAATAAGTATTATAAGATTTTTCATTTTGATTTTGTGCTAGTTTCGGGAAATATTGTGATATTTACTTCGTAAGTGTTTAGCTATCAAGTGAGAATCTCATCATTTAATTGTCCGATATCGCGTTGCTTCTTGAGTTTCTATAGAAAGTATTTAACAATACTTATCGCATAACAAGAGACACGGTAGTCAATTAACTTTTATTTATACGGAAAAACGATAAACTGTACTGCTAAAAATGAGGTTATAAAACCTGTCTTGTGTACTGACAAAGCATAGTCAATATGCGTGCAAGGTGATAGAAATTACTTCAGAATTATCAAAAAGACAATAATAATAATATTTATAAATGGTATTTATAAATAATGACAGTATTTGTGTTTTTATAGATGCCAAATAAAAATAGGACGTGAGAACATACTCGAGGTTAATCTTGAAAGAAGATTTAAATCTGCTAACGCAACAAAGGGTGGAATGAGGCCTACCTGTGCTCGCTTGGAATGAAGAAAGAATGCACCATATTGAAATGATGCAAAAGCATGGTTTTCCGCTTACTTGAGATGATCTTTGTACACTGGCTTATAACTTTGCTAATCAACTTGAAATCAAACACAGATTCAATAATGAAACTCAAAAAGCTGGACGATTGGCTTTATTCATTTTTGTCTAGACATCCTGATGTTTCTGTACGCAAATCAGAAAGTTTATCTCTTGCCAGAAGTCTTTGTATGTAAGTAGATTGGATTTAATGCATTCGCTGCAAGCGGTGGCTGCATGAAACGTGTACATCATTTACTGATGTTTGCCAAATGTGTGGGAAAATTATATATATATTTGTAACTAAATATGTGAAATTATAATTTTTTTTTATCATTTTACAAGATGTTAAGTGCATCTTTAACATTAAAATATGTATGGCCAACTTTCCCGTAATGCTATGGCCATCTTTTCCTTAAAGGTCAGATAAGATGGCCAATGCATATGTTGTAATACTTTGATAATATAAAACTTATGTTAAGTGTTTTTTTCTTAATTTCGATAGTTTTACGTACTTTAAGCTTCAGCGAAGGAATATACCAAACACTATTAAAAAATAACAAAAATAAATGTATGTTTTTTTGCATTTTAAAAAACTATGGCCATCTTACCCGAGTTTACCCTATATATAGATGATACTTAGAGAACTTTTACAGGGATTTATTTATTTCATGTTTGGATATCTTTTCTAATAATTTTATAAGAACTATTTATTGATACACTTATGCAATTTAGGAGTAAAAGAAAAATTTGGATCTCTTTTTATTCTCCTTTTCAAGAATTTTATACGTGCATTTATACTTTATACGTATAATATATAGTATACACAATTTCGCGTAATATTCTCTGTAATTTTGTCATTTGTACAAATTCGGGATCAACAAAATTGGATTAGATACTAACAAACGCCGATTTCGCGCGGCACAAAACGTGCCTCGTTAGTTTTAGTCCCCGCGAGTGATACGTACTATCTCGTTTATTACGTTTTGATCAATCATACTCTTTTGCAGATAATGACATTGTCCGGTAGAGGTAACAAAGGGGAAACCGCATAAAAGGCATCAAATTACTAGCGTGTACAATCTCGTAATGACACAAGAACACGCGGCAAAGCGTCCGAATTATTTCGCGATACGTAGACAAAGCCGTTGTTCCCAAATCGAATTTTATCTGTGTCTATTAATCCTATAATGGATAATTCTTGTTTGAAAAAATAGATAATATATTTTATGTTTGTATAAAATAATTGTGTAGCATTGTATTGTTACTTAAGCAGTATACATATATTTTATTCATTGAATTGGAAGCTAATTATCATTGGATAAATATGAAAAACTTACTATTTTAATTTTTATGTAAATGAAAAAATACTAAAATAGAGATATGGATCTGATGAAAAAAAATAGTACGAATAAAACTAAATGAACGAGTTAACCTTTCTTCGGAAATCAATTTTTCTTATTTACTTCAGAGGACAGTGAAGTTTTTTTTTACTTTTATAATTATCCTTTTAAAGAATACAAAAGAATATGAGCTTTGCTCGTCAAAATGCAAGGCAGAATACTTTAAGTGAGTTGAAAAATAAGAAACTGTATCAAGAGCTCAACTAAATGAAACTCATAATGCCTTTTATGCATGAAAATATTAATTCTGCTAAAAATATCAATTTTATAGAAATGAAAAATAAAAAGTTAAAAAACTTTTAATGACGAACTTTTTAATGACGCGTGATATGTTCGTAAAATTTATCATTTTTGTACTAAAGTTTATACCTATTTTCAAGAGAAATATTGTGATAAATAATTCACCGCAATTCATGATTTAGAAGTAACATGTTCAAATTAATGTGTCTGTTTTAATGATTACTTTTGTTGTTTGTAACGAGATAATAGGAACGATTAAAAGCGCGCTCGGCTTTTAGGTTAGCATAAATTATAAATATTAATTTGTTAAAGTTCCCAATCGTTATCTCTGTTGGCGGGCATATTAATTCCGCCGACATTCGAACGGTGGATATTGGATATCTCGCGTTGCACATCACTGCGATCGACGTCGCGGCCCGTCAATCCGTTAGTCTCTCCCCTGTTCGATGAGAACGTGTCTTTGTTATAATTATTAATTACGATAAACACTCATTTTCTCGTTACTCGAAAATTCCCCGAAGCGCTGTCAATCAACGCTTATGCATAACTCACAAGCGCTATTGGACGTTACACGAAACGATGATATAAAATACATTCGCATAAAAATTTATTTGATTGCGGAACGAAGAGGCAACGTTGCGATGGACGTCCGCAAAATCAATTATCTTTTCGCTACTAATAATGTAATTATTGAACAAATTTTACTGACTTTTGGACTGACACTCGATGCGTGACACGTAGATTAAAAAATTTATGAATTACGTACAGAGATAAATTATAATGACGAGAAACAATATTTTTATCGTGTACGATAATCGGAATATAAAGAGAAAGAATTATGACATTTGAGCAATTAATATATTTTTTTAGATACAGTAATATTGAAGCATAATAATGCTAATTGTAATTTCTGTATATGGTACAGCATATAAAAAATTAAAAATTTATATGTAACAAAAATGTAATAATTGCTAAAATTACAAAGACTTACATATTGTTAAATATTCTCTACTCTCAGGAATAAGCTACGAAAATTGGAAATTTGCATTACATAGTTACTTGGTGCATTGTTGCGTCCGAAAGCTTCCTTTAAAATTGCCACAAAAGTGAACTTTCGATGGCTCGGTGTATGCGTGTTGGCACTTGAGCCGCGAGCTCATCGCGAAATCTGTCGATAACATTCACGCTTGGCTTACTTCCAGCCCCGGGAGCAGAGCGAAAACGACAAAGAGCGCGTAAAAAACGGCGCAAAGAGCGTCGCGAATGCGATCGAGACTTCCGGTGACTTTAATTAGTGGTTTCCAATTCGTTAACGGCGCGATACGTGAGCGGCATTTTTTCGCCCGGCGAAAAAAATTAGCATTTCGTCCAGGGTACCTTTTCAACTAATTTGCCAGAAGACGCGCTCCTTGGTAGCACACGTAATTGAAAAAAAAACCTTAATAGTTTTTGTGGGTTTAACGTCGGAATTTTAATCTTTAAATGTAGAAAATTGGATTGGTAATAAACCGATTTATATTCATGAAGATATACATTTCTCGATGTGATCAGCGAATTTTTTATCTATAAGACAGTATCGTGCGCGCATATATAAAGGATTATATCGTACACCGATTTGAAAAATACAAGGATTAGGCATTAAGGACGTTTTCTCGTCCTTATACTAGACAATATCGATTTTCTTAGGATTTTCTTGAAACTGTGAATATACGTTAATTTAGGTGTGCTTTATGCGTTGTATAAATTTCAGTACCTCTTCCGGTATAAAAAATCAAGATACTGAGCCTCAAAGTTTCAACTTTTACTAATGAAAAAATTTTCCAGGCCAAACGGTAAGAGATATAAGGTTGGCCAAAAGGACCAAAGTTGCTCCTCTCGTCGAGTTCTATAAGGAAAAAATGCCAAAACTAAAAAAATTAAATTAAAAAATTTTTTTTGAAACTTTAAGGCTCAGTATCTTTATTTTTTATACCGGAAGAGGTACTGAAATTTATACCACGCATAAAGCACACTTAAATTAACGTATATTCACAGTTTCAAGAAAATCCTAAGAAAATCGATTTTCTCTAGTATAAGGACGAGAGAACGTCCTTAAAAACAAATTTGATTTATCCAACAGATAAGAAAACACTTTTGATAGTATCATTGAAAGAATAGAAAGTAGAAGAAAGGTTATATTGTAATTTGTGATATGCACCCTTAAAAGGGTTAACGCGAAGAAAGGAATAGAATGGGAGGAATATGGAGCGGATTCCACGCATATATATATACACACATATATATATATATATATATATATATATATACAGGATCTGAGAAATGAAAAATAATCAACAGCGATTCGACCCGCGGGAGCCGATCCTTTCGTTTCTCTAATTTCGAAGAGTTATATACGCTTCTGACCGCGCGTAATCGAATAACATAGAATTGCGCAGAAACTTATACTCCTGCGAGCGGAATTGCGGAATATAATCGCGGAGCTGCAGGTCGAGTTGCTTTCGAGAAAGTTATATGAGCGATCTACCTCCCCTGTCTTTCAATTTAAACTAAATTTCCAGTTCCTCGCATTTAATCGACTATTTTATTCTTTATTTTCCTTTTTCACTTAACCATTGTATCGTCGTGTACGTAATGCATAATTATATTTTCAATATTACATACTTATGTAAAATTTAGACCATTTAAAGCTTGCTCTTGGTGCATAAATGTAAAACTATTATCTATATCATTAACCACAATATGTTAATTATTCTGAATGATGAAATGAGAAAGAGAGATAATAAATGTGAAATGACCGTAAAAATAATAATAATGAGATTATTAATAATCTATTTTTTCTTTACTAGTCTGTACGTCAATTTTATTAATATTTCAATTTTCTACGTTAACAACAGATTTATAAATTATTATAAATTATTATAAATTTTCTTAAAACAAATTATACAAGAAATTATATATATCTGTGATGAATATAAGACTTGACATTTTTCCAATTTCTCTTAAGTTCTGATAACATTTCTAATAGTCTCTCCTTCTTCGGTGAAATGTTTTTAGAAAGAAAGAGCGAAGATATCTAGAAAGATGATTCATATCACAAATTCGTCGTAAACCACGCGGCGAGAAACCATAAAAATAAGTTACACGTCTTCTTCGTTAGAAACAGGTTTTACTACGAAACTGATGCGGGAAAGCAGAAAGAGGAAAATGCGTTAAAGCATGTAATGAAGACAAAAGCGTGGTCGTAAGATTGTCAGTGAATTTTTTAGGGTTAACTCGTCAAAATTAATTACCCTGTCCTCTTAAAGGAGCGCTGAGAAGTTCTTCTGCAAAAGATATTTCTTCCCCCCTCCCCTTCTCTCTTTCTCTCTCTCTCTCTTTCTCTCTCTTTCTCTTTCTCTCTCTCTCTCTCTCGCACGCGGAAAAAGAACTTTATTATGCCGAGTCGAGTTTAAAAGTCAAAAGCCATTTGCTCGCTTTCATAACGATTTACTTTAATTAAAGTGTCTTTAAAACGATTACGGGAAACTGCTTCCTGGAAGATATTCGATCCTGTGCAATAGCATCGGGTTTGGTTGTTTTATAATTTCAAGTTACAATCGTTTTATTCTCTCAATTAGGAGCAATATTACTTCTGACTGTTTCTATTTTAAAAACACAAGTAAATAAAAGCATGCCTTTAAGGGGGCAGAACTATTTCGATGCCGGAAGGATGCCGGTTAAAAACGGCTTTGCCTTACGACGTTCTAATTTTCCTGGTATTTAATTAATTGAAACTTTCGAGGATCGAATGCATTCCATCCTTGAATTTATAGTGTCCTTGAACGCATCCTATCATTGTAACTGCACGAACCCTTGAGAAGACTAGTATCATAATAGTATATTCTCGGTAAAGCCGGGAGACACTTGTAATTACCTACGTATCTCGAAGCACATTACAGTCTCACTCGGTACATCCGATTCGCCGGCCTCTCATCGGTGCTCGATCCCGTCGAGGCGATCGTTAGGCGTCTTCCTCGAGGTTAATTGGGCGCGTGAAAGTTGTAAGATATACTCTTCGGCAGTTTTCCTTTATTTTTGGTTCCCTTGAATCAAAAGTTATACGCGCGCGCGCGCGTCTTTATTTGATATGGAATGTTATGCAATTTTCACCAATCCCATAAGTCGTGATGTGGTTGTTTCACATTGCGCAGCGCGTATGCGTGATGGCAATTTTTGATCTCGGCTTGCAAACAAGCTATGAGTTACGGCTTGTACGCATTTGCCTCGCCTCATTATTTTGCATTCTAGAAAATTAAATTACGTTAAAATTAGTGGGATTTGAACTAGGACGAAGGCCATCAATTACAGCGATCTTGCACTCGAGTTTATAATTTATGATTTTTTAATTTCTTCTAATTACTTTGCATTTTAAAGATTTCAAAATTTCTCTGACGTATAATTTCATGTTTTCGTCGGAGAGTTTCGAGTTTTTTCTGCATCTTGTATTGAAATTATATATGTTGCAGAGTGAGTAAAAAGAGGGATTAATTAGGGGAACATAATTATCCGGAAATTAAATTATTTCGTCCGCATGCAGGTATCGGATGCGCGTTTAAGAGCTCAATGTTTCACGGCTGAAAGAGTGAAAAAAGAAAGGGTCGGTGGAAAAAAGGCGGTTTGAAAGTGGCCCAGAAGAATGGAAAGAAGAAAAAAAAGCAGCAGGCTCGCGGATTCACGCTTGCACTCGCGTTTTCGGCGAGAGGGTCACGTATTCGGCCGGAACTTCGCTTCTTAGGTCTAATTGTTACTCAGTTTTAATTGCAGCCGGCCGCGCGCGCGTTGCGCATAAGTGGCCCTGCGGCCCGTTTGTTTCTCTTTTGACGTCACGAGAAAAGAGAAAAATAAAGAGAAAAGAGAGGAAGCGGAGAAAGAGAGAAAGAGAGTGATAGCGAATTCTCGCGCGCGCGCTCGCTCGCTCGTGTGTGTTAAATTGAATTAATTTCGCCCTCTCATTCCGCCGGTCGTTACTCGAGACGAGATAATTAATTGCCGGTTCGCATGGCAGCCGATAAATAAATCTTTTTAAAGCGGAAACTCGCGTGCGACCCAATAATGTCCGATGTTTCGTAGGCGAGCTCCACTATTGCCATTTATTAATTGCTGTATATCGTAATGTATTAATAATAGAATATTAATAAATCGATTGATACATATATATAACTTCTTTAATTTTGTCTAAAGTAGGCTAACGTTGATAATCTCTGCGATTTCAAAATTATATATATATATATATATATATATATATATATATATTTATATATAATTGGCGTACACTAATAATGATATTTATGCTTTATATTTCTACAAACACACTTTAACATTCTACTTTAGAGATTAAACGTTGAGGTTTTTAGAGTTGATATTGAAAGTTAATTATAGCTAGAGAAATATATAAATCTCGAATGAATAAATATGTCTTTAGACGCAAATGGTATATTCTTTATATTTCTTAACAATTCTTTGATAAAGTCACCAAATCACATCGGCGTTATTGTCATAGCTGATCATCATCATTTACATACGAATAAAAACTTTCGTTGAGGGAACGAGATAATGGCTGTCGCGGATTACGATAGGTTTTTGCGAAGGAAGGGATAGATAGAAAGAGAGGCGAAGGGACCGTATATCACTGATTCAACTAATGAGCCTGGGAGTTCATTGGGATTCCCGTAGGAAGAAAGAGAACGCGATGGGCTGCTGGGTCATCAAACGGGTGCCCAAAAGTATCGTTAGAATCAAGCGGCGGTTCGATTAAGGCGATGAGAAAAAAAGAGAGCTCGAGGTTGGCTCGAAGCGGAAGAGGGCTCGAAACGGTGATGAGAAGGGATACAAAAGAAGAATTTTGCATGTCTGATTACTTAGAGCGCGGAAAAGACCCTTTGTAACTTCTAGAACGTTGCTTCCACGAGAATCATTCGATGTCCCGGCGCGTCTTTATCGGAGGATCTCGTCGAGATCTTCGTTGCGATTTCGCGAATAAAACGGAACAAAGACTGAAAACGATCCTTACTCTCGCGGTGGCGGAAAGCTTTGTGTATATTGGAAATATCAATATTACGAGATATTTTTCGAGCGGGTTTGAGATAAAAACTTTTACGAAATACTATCATTTTTATTATTGTCTGTGTAGAAAGCGCATTTATAATTGGGCGTATAACTGGGTTTATCTATAGGATCGCGTTCTTAGCTGCGATTGTATACGATCAACATCCAGCCAGCACAGCGTTAACGCAGATTTACAAGTCGGCGAAATGCGCTTGCGGAAGTTACCGCACGCCCGGCGATAAGGCTCTACTGTCCATTCGCTCACCCGCTGCGTTAGTCATTTTCTTGCTTCCCTCCTTCCTTTCCGATCCTTTCCGCGCCTCGGAGGCGGCTGAAAACTGCCACTAAGATTGTCATATTGCTCCCGCGATCTCGCATTTAAAATTCAAATGGCCGACGCGAGCCATGACTTTCAAATCTATCGATTAGCGCGGATAGCAATGCGGCGAGAGATACAAATTCGCCCCGGCCGAGATGCCGGCGCATATTTATGCGCCCGGCAAGCCACGAGCGCGTGATATACCTCGATGAATAATAGAGCAGAGAGAGAGAGAGAGAGAGAGAGAGAGAGAGAGAGAGAGAGGAGAGAGAGTCTTTCGAGAGGAGGCTCTCTCGTCTCTTATCGTGGTTTCTTTATCTCTCTCTCTCTCTCTCTGCTCTCTCTCTCTCTCTCTCTCTCTCTCTCTTCTCTCTCTCTCTCTCTCTCTCTCTCTCGCTCTCTCTCTCTCTCTCTCTCTCTCTCTCTCTCTAGAGATTTTTCTAATCCAATTCTTCTCTGCGCGTTTTGATTTCTTACCTGTACCGGAGATTGGCGCAAAGAGTACGCGCTTCTTGCGCACCTAGATTTTTGCATGATCAATAGTGAGGGAGTGAGCAGTGGCTTATTTGCATCGACAGCAAATTTCTATTAATTAACATGCAAACGGAGTCGATAAAAACTTAAAAATTTGTGGAACGTACGTATGTTAATATCTGTAATGCAATCGCTATAGTTTGTAATATTCTCGAAGTGTCTCTATCTCGTGCTTTACGAGCAAAATAAAATTTCACGATGAGGATATGCTACGAAGGAACACGGTTGCATTAGCATCGGCGTTGCGTTGCGATAATCTGCACTTTTTGTTGCAGCCGGATGATAAAACGTCGGGCAGCGCGAGAAGAACTCGCGAAATAATAATACTAATAAAGTGTAATTCGACAATGTAATGATAATACATATAAACTGCAATTATGGCTAATTTATGCAACGGTATTGAGGCGCTCCGTTTTGGCGAGAAGATAAAAACCGTGGGGATCGGCTGGAAGAATTTGGCTCCGCTAATCAGCATTATCCCAATGGAGTTTAATCATCGGGTTGAAATTTAAACATGCATTATTGCCTGATATGTTGTCGTATACTTTCTTCGCTGAGTGCATAATTTAACACCTCGATTAGGGAAGAGATTACGCAGCACTTTCAGAGCGGCATAATCCTCTTAATCGATTAATGAACCGTTAAAGCATTTTGAAGATTAAACCGTTAAATCATTAATTAAACTGTTAGATTATTAATAAGCGATTTATAGGTGAATAAGATTTTTCGAAAGAAAAAAAATGTAAAGAAATATGATCTTTGCGAAGTAACAATATTTCTGCGGACGTCTCCGTGTTGGATATAATTTACGTGCAGCGTGTAAAACTTTTTCGAAGAAAAATGCGCCCCGGTATTGCACTTTTGCAGTTGTCGTCGTAATAATTTCTACGAACTTCGGCCCATTAATAAGGATAATTTTTGCAGGATGTAACTCTTTACATTTTTCCCGACATTCTGTTTTTCTTTCGCATTTATTTTTCTCTTTCGTTCATTTATCTCTTCTTCTCACCGAGCACGACATAGACGTAATCTTGGACAGTAGATTAATCTCTTTAGCACTATTAATGTTTCATTTATCTAGCGGAGTGTATCTTCTTTTGTAGCATAATTTTCTTTCTATTGTACATTACATCAACCTGTAATAGAATGTTGTATATTATTGTCTACTTGCAAATTCTGATATAGAAACGTTCTATATAATACTATATAGATCAAAATTTTGCTGGTAGTATTATTTTCCAAGGTGTTATGTTTCCACGAAACAATGACTTAAAACATTTTACAGTCGAATTTGTTAGGGCACACTTTGAAGATTAAACTACAAATCTGGGTATCAAAGAAAGAAAGAAATAAAACGTACACGGATTCAAATGAGACCACTTTTCCCGAGAGGGTTAACGTCGCGCCTGAATCGCGAATTGCAAGCTGTGCGATAATATTTACTCGTCGCCGCGTTCCGACCGTATTGGCGCTCGCATGTGCGCATTTTTTCGCCCACGTTGAACGCAATCAAGAAGTGATACGAGCAGGTACGTACCTACCGCGGCCCGTCGCTTTTTCGTCGGCCGTGGGCCTGAGCCCGGCGGAGGCGGCAAGGTCCAGGGAGCGAAGAAGATGAGAAAAAGGCGTCGGGCGTGAGAGGGCATCAACGGCATCCGTGAAATAATAACGGTGTATATAGAGTGTAATTTAGCTAAACGTATGCAGCGTCGTATTGAAGCTCGCCTTCGAGTACAGGGACGTGCTAAGTGAAATGCTTCATTGGCGATGCCTCTCATAAAATAGTTATGTTTAAGAAATACATTTAGGACTTTTAATTTAAAAAGTAATTCGAAAGTATTGAAAATTATCTTTTCGCAACTGACATTTATTAAAAATTTTTTCTATAATGTATAAATATTCGTTAAGAAAGGAATATTTTGAAAGTTTAAATCTATTATTACATTGACCTTTCAAATTTGTCCTGAGATCTCTTTGAAAATATGCAAACATCATCATAATTTGTAACAAATTGTTAAATCAAACTTTTTGGTTTAGTCTCTTTTCTTAATTCGCTAGAAATAAATGTATATTCTTAACTCTTAATCTCTATTTTGTAATTAAAAAAAGGGCGTTTTGCATGAGGGACCGCGTGTGTATCGAAGTAGAGATGGTCCTGGTCGATCGAACGTGACAAATAGTGCCATTGGAGATAATAGAATTTATGTAACGATTGCACTATATCCGCGTCTATTGTTTCTGTGACGCCGTTGCGCCTGCGGATAACCACAATTTTTCTCTACTCTGTCGGGGGGTTGGGGGGGGGGGGGGGGGGGGGGGAGGGGGGGGGGGGGGGGGGGGGGGGGGGGGGGGGGGGGGGGGGGTTGGGGTTGAGGGAGAAAGGGCATAGCAAGGGAAGCATGGTAGTTGGTGAGAGTTAAGGCGTTTGGGTGGGGGGGGGTTGAGGAGAAGTGTAAAGGGGGGTGGAGGCGTTATAGTTTAGGGAGAATTATGTGTGAGTTTTGGAATTCAATGGCTGTGGCTTGGTGGATGGTTGGGAATAGACGGTTGGGAGGAGGAGTTGGTGTATAGTGATGCAGATGGGGGTGTGGGTACTTCTGGAGGGACGTGTGGGAGATGTGTTATGATTTTGGGCCATTGGTGGGAGGTAGGTTTGGGGTTGTCTCGCCTATAGGCCCAGCTGATTACAAACCAGAGAAAGCTCTAAATCTGGAACATAAACCTTATTACAGTTTTGGTGATAGGAAATCTTTGGATAAACCTAGAGAGACACCAGGTAATGGTGTGGATTAACTCGGTGTGGATTAACATTGGATCTTTAACGATTCGCGTTTTCTAAGCGGGCTAATGCGCGTAAAAGACATGGAAAAGACGATAATTAAACGATATGATTTTCTGATTGCTTTTGATAGGCCCAGCCGATTACACTCCAGAGAAAGCTCTAAATCTGGAGCATAAACCATATTTCAGTTTCGGTGATAGAAAACCCCTTCACAAGTCCCGCGATACACCAGGTAATGGTGTGAGTTAACAAAAAAAACTAATGGATCTAATAAAATGTAATATGAATGAGAATGTAATAATTGGTACGAAAAATATTAATTTCTGATTGCTTCGGTAGGCCCTGATAGCTACAATCCAGAAAAAGCTCAACATTTGGAACATAAACCTTATTTTAGTTTCGGTAATAGAAAACCCTGCTTATATAAGCCTAGCGACACACCAGGTAATTGGTGAAGGAGGAAATTAATGGAAATGTTAATGTTACATTGTTTCTGACTTGGGGTTTATCGTGAAGTCTTATACATGAATTATTGCTGTGATGCGAATCTAAAGTAGGCATGTCATATTAAAATGCTTCTTCGACCTTGTCCCACTAACCGTTTGCGGAAGAAACAACTGTACGTAATAC
Source organism: Temnothorax longispinosus (assembly GCF_030848805.1). Classification (NCBI taxonomy): domain Eukaryota; kingdom Metazoa; phylum Arthropoda; class Insecta; order Hymenoptera; family Formicidae; genus Temnothorax; species Temnothorax longispinosus. The sequence continues at coordinate 4,363,976 of NC_092366.1, forward strand.
TGTTAAGATTAATGCCTGTAAGAAAGTAGAAAAAATGAGATAGATACCGAAAACTAGGATTTTGTCGCTGTGCTTCGACTTTTTAACATTTTAATTCGATTTATTTTACGCGGGATTGTTGTAATAAACATGTGTTATAGATATATGTGTATAAATATGTGTATAATAAATGTGTGATTATTATATGTCGTTTTTGTCCTTTAAATATATGTCACAGTACTAGTATGGTGCCTAGTAGTCTTATGCACGGAATAAGTGTAATAACCGGAATTAATACTATTCGAGAATATACAGAAGCATTTTACAATTCATTTTGCAGCTCCCGGTACGTACTGTCCCGAGAAAATAAACATGTCTAAGTCGCCGCAATATAGTTTCGGCGTTAAAACCGAGATGTACGAGAGGAACACTGTACCAGGTGGGTTCTATTATTATCATTCCTAATTACTTTCTTGCATTAATATACTAACTTGAAATATATTCTTATAATTTATTAATCTATAATTTATTTTATCTTTCGATCAATATTCTAGGTCCTGGCGAGTACAGCCCAGAAAAGGCAATGCTTTTGTTGGAGAAAGCTTTGCAATTTACTTTCGGTCTCAGACCACCCGCGAGCAGACCAAACAACATTCCAGGTAAATATAATCAATTCGATCTACGATAAATATGATATTGCATGTTAAAGTATGTTACGTAGCAGCAATTTTATTCGCGTGCATTAACATGCATAGAATGCAGAATTGCAAAGATTAGTTCTTCACACAGTAGTTCGCTGTATTTAGTCATTTTGTATCGCTTCCTTGATCATTTATTCGCACACCTTACACTTGGTGAAATATTTAATAAGATGCAAACCTTCGTCAGAGATGTAATTTTACATGAAGATATCCTACAAACAATATTACAAAAAAAAATGCGAGAAAAAAAGAAAGAATACGACGTAAATGGTGAATAAGATAAGATTACGTATGAAATAATGTAATAAACAACAATATATGTTAAATTCTGAGAAAATAGATTGATCATATTTCAGCGCCCAATATCTATAACATCCCTTCTGCTCTCGGCGGAACTAAGGAGGGTAACAAAAAAGCGGCACCCGCCTATTCTATATCCAGTAGGCAAAAGATCTTTACGGACGATCGTGTCCTCGTGCCCGGGCCGGGCGCATACGAGACAATTAAACCGGACACGACCAGAGCGAAGAGCCCAGCGTACAGCATAAGCGCGCGTTTTCCGATACCAGACGATCACTCGCAGATCCCAGGACCAGGAGCACACTGCCCAGAAAAGGTATGTAAAACAAAGTAAAAACAAATTTCGAAATGTATAAAAAAAATAGAATATACGTAAAATATAATAGATATATTATAGATATAATATAAAGCATACATAATACATAGAGTATAGTTCTAGTAACACATTGTTTGAATTCAAAGATATAACGATATTCAATAGTATATAACGTAATACAATGACAATTAATATAATTAATTGATGTAATCACTATTGTATTTCAGGTGTTTCTCGACATTCCCCCGGCGCATACATTTGGCATCAGGCATTCACCGTACATTTGTAATTTAAAGGACGCAGTTTATTAATTCATCAATTAGTGACAACTGGCAATTTATCGACTAAGACGCATTTTTTTCCATTACCGTGACACGATCAATTAACGAATCTTAGAGATAGGCAAGTTTTATTTTTTCTTTTCTTTTTTTGTTTCTTCGCTTTATTATTACTAATTCCGTAGAAAAAATACATCGACAGAATAAAGAAATATATATTAATGCTTAGGCAGAACTGTTATGCTATATAATGCAAGGAAATTTAGGCTGCGATCCGATTCACGCTCACAGCGCTGAAAGTATCGCTCTATCTTCGTTTGATATTCGATGTGCAACGAAAAACAGAATGATGCTTACAATGATGTGAGCGTGAATCGGACCGCAGCCTTAAATACATTAAAATATCACTGTAAACAATCGTTTTTTCTTAATGAAGCGTTTAATGTAAAATGATAGATACTAATTTATTTTCTCATTTGACATAAACATATATAGAATACATAAATATCTTATTTCGATTTTCATCGTCCATGAAATAAAAACGCCATGAAAAAGTTTAAATAAAAGTATGATGTATTAAAAATATTACTACTTTACTTGTTATGGTTCTATTTTACTCATTTTCTTACTCTTATTACTTTCCATCGAACTTGTACAAAAATAAATAATCGCTCTGGCTGATACATTTTCTGTTATTTTTATTATTCATACTTATGAGATTGTCCTATAAATTTCAAGCAACTGATATATCTCGCAATTAGTTGCTATATTATCGTACAATAAGATATTAAATTTCCATTTTCTTCTCGACGCTGACAGAAGAGACGCGGATCAATATTAAGGAAACGGAGATTTTCAGTAGTTACCTCATCAAGCATCTCGGATTTCAACGTTTTCTTTAGTTCATCATCTATGATATATTTCGCGGTCCGAGTCTGCAAATCCATTAAAATATCCCTTACGCTATCAGGGATTGTCTTTTTTTTTGCAACTTCGGTCGCAAAAACCGCATAGAAAAGGTCTGGGTATTTCCTAAAATTAAGGCGATCTCTTCCTTCGAGCCTGTAAATTTCCAAATATGGGAAACGATCTCCATATCTTGTGCGTAACTCATCCATAGCTCTTCTGAGATCAGCAGCTTGTTGTGCGATATCCGAGAGGAAGATGGCTTTATTTACATTTACATTTTTTACAGACACAAAGGCATCCATCTTTATTATCCTCTCCATGCCGAAATATTTAATCTTTATTTTTACTTCAGCCATCGCAGTTTTCACAAGCATAGGAAATCCTTCCGGAAAGTCCAGGGCGGCAACAAGGAGGCTTCTGGAGAGTGCAGGTCTCGATTCAATCCAAACCTGCCAAATTTCTAATGTTCTAATAAAGGTCAGGTATCGTTTTTGCAAAACAACACCCGATTTAAAAATGTTTTCTATTTTGTTTGCATTACAAACAGCTTGCCATCTATTAATGAGATATTCATGACTTGGATTGAAGCAAGATCTGATCTTTTTGACGATAGTCATTAGTCCTGCCATGCCAAGAAAGACTAGGATCTGATCAAAGTGGATCATATTAGTAGCCATTTCTAGTGCTTTTGCTAGCTCAGGTGTCATGTGCACCTGGCGCACGGCCACCTTTGTTGGTCGTGTTCCTAGTGTCCAACAAATGGCTGTCACTATCATCTCTTCAGGAGTAATGTTTTCGTCAGAACAGAGTATAACGTGCGGAGGTTCGATGTATGAGACTGTCTCTGTTGTGGGATGTTGTGGCTGTGGCAAGCGGATCTCGCGTTGAATCGGCGCATACTTCATAGTGATGTTGGAAGATTCCGGATGATCGGACACTTAAAAAAATGTAAAGACACGAAAAGTATAGAGACCTCCCTAATTAAACTATTATTGATAAGGATTAATCATTTGCTTTCGGGGATCGTAATAAATAATGCGTCAATATAATGAATTTCATTTTAGCTTTATATGAGAATGCGAATGCACAATAAGCTATTACGCTTAATCTAAGATTAAATATACATATATTAATACTGGTATCCTTTAGCTCACATTTTAAAGTAATACATCTATTTATTAGTTTCACTTTATTAGATCCATTAATCTTTAAATTAAAATAAAAAAAATTTGACTCATATACGAAGTTCAAATATGAATTACATTGACATATTACATAAACATATTCAAATTGTAATACGCGTGCATAATTAAACATAATGAATATTTCAATAAATAATATTGCGTGTATAAAATAATTATTAGTGATTATTTAATTCGTACGTGATAAATAAAATAATAAATAAATTACTTATTTCTTGATTGTCTCTGTGGTTGCGTCGTCCGATTCTTCTAATATTTCCTCCTTCTCCTTTTCCCAGACTCCTTTGTTGTAGCAAAATTTGCAAAATAAATTTTTCTTTTAATTACAATTGCAACCGCATTAATCATTGAAATATAAAACAATCGCACTTTGAACGGTACTTTCAATTAACAGCACGCGATTATTTATTATTAGTGAATTGATATATACGTTGATATCTCGCACCGCGGTCATTTAAGCCACTTAAATCGACAATTCGGATGTATTATTCCTAGTGAACTATACATATACTAAACAAACAGACAGAGTCGGAAAGCAACCATTCTGTCTTTTTCTTCTCGTGGCCCGCGGGCGCTAGCATAGGAGTTCACATTCCAGTATAGTATATAGTTCACTAATTATTTATCCATATATTTTTCAATTCAAAAACAGCAAACAGATGAATAAATTGAATAAAATATCTGTTTCAAGATGCAATGTATGGCTCGTCTACAATAGCCGCAAGAGTATGCAGTAAGACGTAAGCAGTAAGTTATTAACTAATGGGATTTTTACAATTCAAGAATAATGTGTCGACTGTGCCGACTGTGGTTGATCAATATAGCATACTGCTAATGGCACTTGACGCTACAAATGCTTTAGAGCGTTCTTCTTCTCCTTCTTTCTTCATTGAAAGAAAAGAGAAGAGGAATGCTTCGAAGCATTTGTAGCGTCAAGTGGACCGCAGCCTATGTCGTCTTACTGCATCTCCTGCTGCCATTGTAGACGACGCGCGACGCTTTAAAGTCGTAACCTCGATGTGCTCACGATGAAGTTATCTCGATAATCGCGGAAATTAGTTAATCGCGCAGGTTAATAGCATTTGAAATCGTAACTTGTCGCGATTGCGTTTCGAGAAATAATACTCACAGAGCTACCTGCCCGCTCGAGTCACAGTTCACAGTCTCAGTGAGCGAGTGATAGGACGTCGACGTCGACCAAGTGCAAGTGCGCGCAACAGTACGCAGAAAAAACAAATATGCAACGGCCGCGGCCGTGTGATGTAATACCGATTTCTTGATTCACTACAAAAAATACAGTTCAACATACAGTAAAATAAATGTGGAACACTCCTAAAAATTGATTGCGATAACGATAACTCGACTATCTGCGCACATTAATCTATGTACATTAATTTTTTATTATTATTATTACTGTAATGGCCAGTCTACAATGAGTCGTTAGTCGTTAGTCAGATGTCGGAAGAGAGTCGGAAAAAAGTCATAAACGTGTCATAAGGCGATTGGAAGTCTGTAATCGGTAATCACACACACACATAAGCGATTGGCCAAATGCCATCTCTTACGATCACCGATTACAAGCCTCCGATTGCCTTACGATACGCTTATAACTATTTCTTCCGACATCTGACTAACGACTAACGACTCATTGTAGACTGGCTATAAAAGAAAAATACACTCTCGCAGGAATAATTGTAATATACCTAATTTATTTTAGGTATGATATACCTTTTCTGGCAATCCTCTGTCATCAACTAACTGTGGTCTGTGACTCGCACTACACTATTAACTTATTAATTATTATAGCGCGCAGTCGGCTTCGCAGACGCTTCGCTCTCTCGAAGACATAACACGATCGAACAAAAGACCGGCGTATCTTCTCTTCACTCTTGCAACCGCCGATTCGCCGGCGCCGCTCGCGATATACATGCTATCGGTTTTCCACTCACACACATACCACACACGTACATGCACGCATACATTCATCTCCTACATTACTTTCTGCAAAATTTTTGCGTTTCGAAAGGAATTAAATTATGCAATTTTAATAAATCAAGAATTTTTTCCTTGTGATTTTAATAAATCAAGAAAATGAAATTAAACCGCCGCGAAAAATGAAAGGACTCATTATGTTCCTGTGATTTATTATAAAATTATACAATTTTACTCCTTTTCAGATGTAAAATTTTGAAAGAGAAAAATGATAACAATTATAACAAATATATAATTCTCACTTTCCAATTACAAGAGAAAGACGAATCTTAAAATTTAAATTTAGAATTAATCTATCATAATTTAACACGCCGAGTAATTTTACTTATTATATCAAGAGAGATATCTCCTCGCGATTAAATTTTTCATGAAAAATCTTGATAAAGAAACATTTATTTCAAATTCACCGAAGTATCCGCCATTAAAGTATTTTTTGGTAGCGACGAGTCTCCCTGTATAATCAGCTTAGGAGTTTTCAATGCCGTCTGCACAAGAGGGGATCTACTTACGATTCGTTGGAAAAGTTTTCGATCCGTTCTTTTCACGCGCGGTGGTTTTTAGAGAGCGGATGCTCCTGGGAAATCGGGTAGGATATCGAATACAAGACCGAGTAAACAAAAGCTACTACCCAGGTAGCATTAATGTCTAAAAGACATCATAAAGATGTTTTTAAGATGCCAGAAATCTTAAAGATGTCTTTATGATGTCTTTTAGACATTAATTGCTACCTGGGTATTGAATGACGATCGGGAGAAATTAGCGAAGTTGCGCCAAGATTTAAATATAAAGCATCCGCGAAGAAAATGAAGAGACATGAACTTTCTTCCCCGCTATCCCCGTCGATTTCTTTCCGCCGGAAAGATCCTTCTTTTTTTTATTTTTTAGCGAAGAAATAAATCTTAGAACTTTCTGTGAAAAAAGATTAGAAGGGTCATGATAACGTTAAAAAGATCCAAGTACGCACAAGGCGTTCACTGCGGTCTGAGAAACTTTATCCTCTGCGTAGTTCGTAGAAACTTTTTTTAAACTTTAGGTAGATGCAAAATATCGTTTATTTTTATTTATTTTCTTCCTTGGAAGAAAAATGCATAAGTTCTGTAGAATATAAATAATTTTTACAATTTCTCCATGTTAGTCTAAATAATTAATCAATGCTTTGCTTTTTAAAAATAAAACTATAGATACACACAGAAACGTAGAAAAAGAGAATCTTTCTCTATCTTTAATTAATGTTAAGAATATTACAATAACTGCGGTGTGATTTCATTAATCAAGTCTAAAGAAAAACATGCAGATAAGTATAGCGTTGATGGCTTTTTTTGTAAGTCTCTCAATTTCTCTTTAGAATTTTTATGAAACAAAAACGAAGCTAAGTGAAATAAAAATAATTACTTTGGAAATTTCGATATTATTTATAAAATCTAATACTGCATGACATTTAATTCTCCGCATTTCAACTAATATGTAAAGAAGCTTCATGTACAACAATTTCATTTCACAATACAACAATTTTTAAGTATATAAATATGATTTTAAGATCAATCATTTAATATAGCGCGACAACACCGCAATCATTAATTTTATATAAATATATCTTCCTTGTAAAACCATTATTAAATTTTACTTAATGATTTTCATAATGTGATATACACTGTTGTTACAATATCCAAAATTGGAAAATTAGAGATGGGAAAGAACAAGAAAGCTTTTAAACAAAAAGAACATAAATTTATTGTTATATATATATATATAATATATATATATATATATATATATATATATACAATTCAATAAAAAAGATATACATAAAAATATTTATTATCTAGTAAAATACTTTTTGCATATACATATATGGCACAATATTGCAGGTGATCTTTACAAATATATGTTTCATATAAATCATTATTCGTTGAAAAATCAAGGAATATAATTATTTCTAAATTTTATATATATTCGCATAACAATTTCATATTTCTTTTATATAAAATGATAAGTATTTATTCAAGTAAAAAACTACAAGTACAAATGTACAAAAATTTCAGTACAACGTACAAAAGCTATTGCATAACTTGTTCTCTGGAACAAGTTTAAGGCTTTTTATTATAACAGTAACAGTAGTATGTCTCATGGGTCTGTCACTATCATTCCATACAGTGCCCAGTCATAAAATACTCAGTTGTGTGCTTTATACGATAATCGATTCGAATTCATACTACGTAGATGTACGCATCAAATTGTTTTATACTGCCAATATTCTTCTCATAAACACATTCTCCCGAAATCCATGTTGACAATAACTCGAGTTTCTCATCAAGTAATATAAAATCAGCATCGGCCCCGAAATTCAGGACGCCTTTATAGGAATCGATACCGAGGGTTCTCGCAGGATGTAAAGTCGCCGCTTCTAACGCCTCGACTACTGTGCAACCTGCGATTACATCATTAAGTGTTATACAAATATAATTCTCATTAAGTGTTATACACTGAATAGAGATATGATGCAAAAATTAAATATAAGTATGCTACATAATGCAATCAACAAATAAATAAAATATTTCACGATTATTTTATTATTATAATATAATTTACCTGTAGCTTCTTTAAGGTGTCTTACACATTCGGAAAGCTCCGCCATGCTACCACACAGAGTATTTGTTTCGGCGATATATGCGCATCCTTTACGTATCTCTATTTTAAACTGACCCAGTTGATGGATTCCCTCCTCCAGACCCAACGCTGATATCGCATCAGTTACAAGCACAAGACCTGTGTAAGCATTTACATTTTAATTTTATTAAAATTGTAACAACATATCATGAGAGATAAATATAGGTACATAAACTGCGAACCTTCGGGATGCGTTCTATGAGCGATCCGTAACGCCGCAGGATGAGTATGAATCCCGTCGGCGATTATGCCAAAATGAATGATTCTTCCAGGTGGGATTTGGTCGGACGTTAAGAGACCAACCAATCCTGGATCTCTATGATGGAACTATAATTTAAAAAAATGCTATATGTGAAATATATAAGTCGACTATAAATCTCTAATGTATTTCACAACTCACAGGCAACATGGCATTAAATAGATGAGTGATAAAGGACGCTCCATGTATAACTGCTTTTTCTCCTTCATTTAAATTTGCTACAGAATGTCCTGAAATATATCATGTAAATTGAGTTGAAAAGAAATGTTTAAATCTGCAAGATTCAATATACGCGATATATAAGAATTAAAATATAAAATTCCAAAACAAGACATCTTTACATTTAATATAGCATAATAAGGGCCGGTTGTTCCAACCTGTTGGTAAGCTAACTAATAGTTAGATCATATATGTCCCTGTTTATCCTTTACATAGACAAAGATAGGCATTGATTTAACTATTGGTTAGCTTACCAACAGGTTGGAACAACCGGCCCTTAGTGTATCATCATTGAGATATTAAGCTTTTGCTCCAAGCTCTAAACTGACTTTTTTAATTAAAAAAAAAAAAAACGTTTTTGATGCTGTCTTAAGTCGTAATCCCTAAGCTTTAAGCGAGCTGGCCAGATCACAGCTGTAAAGTTTAAAGTTTAAAGCATATTAATGTCATAACTCAGAGCTTAGAACAAAAGGGTTACTACACCTATTGTAGACCCAGGCTAAAGCTTTAGCTTACCAAGAGACACTTTGATATTTCTTCTACATAACTCTTCAATAACAGATGTAGCATTTGGAATCTCAGGTGCTAATGTGAACATACACACATTGTCTAGATCGCCATACATATCAGTGACCGATTTAAATCCCTATTAGGAAATCCCTATATATGTAAGTTAAGCAATACATTGAAAAATTCTGTAAATTTACTCAGAACAGATAAATTATTACCTGATCAAATTTTCTGATACAATGTTCAGGATGGGCACCTTTCTTGACTGGGCTAATAAATGGTCCTTCTACATGAACGCCCAGTACACCAGCACCGTGGCTACCTCCATTTCGTTTCTTTATCCTCGGTAAGATTTTGTGATACACCTCGGTGGGTGATGTAACCAATGTAGGGCAAAAGGACGTTACTCCATGTTCTAGCAATCCTTTTGCTACTTTAGCAATGCCACCTTCCACATCGTCGACATTGCATGAGAAATCTATGCCAAATCCTCCTGGCAAATAAAAATATTAAATATTAAATCATTCATTTACTTACAAAAGCATAAAATTATAAGTTTCTTATTAAATTTTGAAAAATCTATAATATTAATTTTAACAATTCACGAGGTTTTTTGCATTAATAAAATATTGTTGTACCTATAATTCTCTGTTGTTTTATAATCTGTATCTTGGATCAAACTCTAAGATTGCATCCAACTCCAATTTATGATATATAAATTATTAATTTTCCACTTGGCAAAAAGTAAGAAAAATAAGAAAAGAGTGAAATGTCAAGGATGTATGTACTTGATTAAATACCATTGATCTGTACGTCTATATACCCCGGTGAGATCAAAGCTCCCCTACAGTCTATCCTAACATCTGGCTTGATTTTCTCGTCGTAGAAGATCTTCTCCGGATTCACGATCTTTCCGTCTCGCACCCATAGGTCCTCCGTCTGAATCCTACTGTCGCGCAAGATTTTGCAATTGCAGAATTGCTTGAGAACACTGCTGTTGTTTCGCAACATGCTCGACGATCGCGTGACGAGAAATGACCCCGAGTCAACGTAATTTTATAAATAAGAGTCTTATGTCTTATCTGCGGCCGTACACAAAGCATTATCAACAGTTATCAATTAATGCGTATCCACGTCGCTGTTTACGAGCATTTAGGCCAAAATGGCGATTGGTAGGCGAGTCTGGCGAGCTGGAGTATGACAACTCGTAACAATCGCAACGTCTGACAATAGACCGGCCGTCATGATAAGGGGTACACAGATGGAGTACATACGTACGAATCCGTACAAATAAATTCAATAAATATATCGTCTCGCACGCAACAGCTGTTGCAACCATTTTGTTGGTTAGTGTCATGGCCGAACCTGGAAATCCGGATAGCCTCAACTCTTTTTGACGAAGTTAGCGATCTAGTATCTAGTAGCGTATAGACATCTGTGCTTGGAGGTGGTTAGACCGTTGGAGGTGTTTCCCTTGGCTAGCGAAGAGTCGCATATTTCGTAGTCTCTCGGACGAGAATCTACACAAGCAAGTTACCGCAAGTGAAAAAAGTTTCTGTCTGATCATCTCGTCTCGAATAGATAAACGGTAAGACCGATTCTATTTAGATTAGCGACAGATTTGATTAATTAACCTCAAATGTCAAATGTCACTGACGTTCAATCTCCTTTTTTTCGAGCTGTACGGAGTCTGTTTTCTATTGCTGAACTGGCTGCACTAGTTCAGAATTTATCTTTTTTACTCCACATTGGAAGCAATAGAAAATAGACCCATAGTTACAATTATCCTAATTTAGTAACAATTTATTAAACAACAAAAAAAAACCAGTTTGGAGCCGTTCTGTTTTCAATAAATGATATGCATATCAGAATATATCCTTTCAATCTTTTTTCAGACAATGGATGCATTTGGTGACAATTTTGTCAACGAACCTGATGTGGATCCAGCGGCAGAGTTCCTGGCGAGGGAGCAGGATCAGTTGGCTGGTTTAGAAGATGACATTACACCAATGGCGGTAACTCTGGCTGCAGCTGCGGCAGGTCAAAACGAAGGTAAATAGGAATTGATATATAAATAAGAAAATGTTTTCATAAGTTGTAATCACATATTGTTTATCTGTATCATATGTGTGCAAATATCGTAAACGTAGACAATATGTCGTAGATGAGCTGTCTGGGAAATTTGGAAATCTAAAAGTTGGACCAGGAGGCGATGCTGAAGGCAGCTTCGAAATTGTAGATACCATCGGGCAGCCTGGAGAAGCATCAGCATCACCGGCAGCATCAGGTACGAGATCATTTTCAGATAATTATTTTGAGATCTCCATCTCCATCTTGAAAAGAATCAATTATTTTATACATTTTTATGCATATAGAACCAGCACCTCCTCCGCCAGTTAAGGAGGAACCTGAAAAGATTAAAAAGTGGAGGGAGGAACAGAAGGCGCGTCTTGAAGAGAAAGGTAAGTAGTCAGTTTTATCGCTGAAATGTGATACATTTGTTAAGAATAGTATGGATAAGGGTGCAAATTTTTTTTTAGACGCAGAAGAGGAGAAAAAGAAGGAGGAATGGAAAGAAGCTGCAAAGAAAGAGTTGGAAGAATGGTATAAGCATCATGCAGAAGCCATTAATAAAACGAAGACTACCAACAGGTAATTTTACTGATCTTTTATCCTCTTTCTTCTCTCGTATATCTCTATCCCGTTTAAAAAATAAAAAAAAACAAGCTAAAACTGAACATTAAGTTGTGATTGCTAATTAGAATCTTTTATGACCGTCTATTGAATTTTATTTAACAAGGCTTGTACCTAACAATAATACAATATTTATATATTTAAAAAGATGGAGTAATATATATCGGAAATGTGAAATATTGTTGAGATATAATAAATATTGGACTAAGTTTTCATCACATCATTTGATGTACAAGTACAATTAATAAATTAGTCCAGTATTATGCTATGTATAAACTTTTGAAGTTTTTAACATGTATATAATTATGTTGTTTCTATTTCGCTTCTTAGGGAGTCAGCCAAGTAAGTTAAAAAAATATATCTTTATCCGCATGAGAACATGCATTACAATTCATGCATTGTAACACGATTTGCTTTGGAAACGCCGAGATTGTATTTGCTTAGAACGTGAATCGAGGATATAAAGGCGCAGTTTTCTCATTCTCTTCCTTTTTTTCGCTCTCAATTATCACGATATTGCTTCTTAACGAGTTACCTTGAGACTGCACTAAACGACATTGCATATAATAAAATTATTCTCAACATCGTCTTTACTTTATAGTTTATAATATGCCTAAAATGACTGAATTAAAAGGCGTAAATGCATTTATTAATCTTTGAATGTTATCAATGATGAATTGTCAATCCTCTTAATCGTTTTATAAAAACCATTTCCATAAACTGAAAGAAAGAATAGATCGTGTTAATTAAGCACTACTTGCTTATGCATAAGCACAACATGAATGTTATAAAACACCATGATTGACTCTGACATCGAGTCTAATAGCTACGCGTTCATGTCACATAATAATTTAAGAACAATACAAATTTATTTCTACTTTTTTCTCAAGACTATGATATATTAATGAAATATATATATCACTTAATTCCTCATTTCTTTCACATTACTAACTGATATACAATGTGTGCTTTGGAATTGGTTTAATACACATTTTTTTTTTACGAATAGGAACGCAGAGAAGCAATTCGTCGCAGAGGCAGATGAGGTTGAACCAGGCACCGAGTGGGAGCGCATCGCCAAGCTCTGCGAATTCAATCCAAAATCGTCCCGCACTTCCAAGGACGTTTCCCGGATGCGTTCGATCATTTTGCAATTAAAACAGACACCGCCCACTCCCATTAACGCTTGATTAAATTGAAGACGTTATCCTCGCAATTAGACTTTGAGAATATGAGTTATGGTAAATAAACGAAAAAAAATATGATTAAAAAAAAAGATATAATGCACATCGTGATCGCGACGATATTAACAAAATTCATAAATGTTCTGTTAAATAAGAGATAAGTAATATTATTATTATATATAATAAAAGTTATTGATAATAAATACATTATGAAGTACATGAGTAATATATATTTGCGTGAGATGTGATGGAGACGAGACACACGGAAATCGGCGAATGTATTTTCCAGTAATGAGCATTTATTGTAACTACAAACGGTGAGCAATAAAAAGAAGTACACACTAATGATTTCAAAAGTTTGAGCACGAAGGTCCTCTAATTACAAGTCTTGTAAAAACACGTCTCAAAATATATCCCTCTCTTATCTTATCTCGAATACATTTAAAATTATCCAAGATGCTAGTCCAACAACATTGTGCAAAAAAGTTTATACATTTTATGCGATATTAACATAGCTTAAAACTTTTTGAAGTCAACATTAATTAGTAAGCTTCGGGGGAACTTAACTTTTTTCTTTGTCATAGGATATAATCTATAAGAAACAGTTCAATCGTTAATCCAAAGTTTGGCAGCTCAGATTGACAATATAACTATCTTTATCGTTATATATATATCTAATTATCTATAAATAGTTTTTTCCTTAAGGATTTCAGGTTAAATCTGTAAAAAAAAAGGAGAATTATGCATCATCATAAAGCATTATTACTAACAATAGATTCATAAAAACAAATTTAATGTTTAAAGATACAATATTATGTACCTGCATGGATCACGTTTTATAGCCAGCTGCATATCGTGTCGCCAACGGTAAATATAAGGATACGTATCGGGACAAATCACAGATGAAAGTGCATTGTAAACAGCATAATCTAATTTTGTTGGTGAAGACCTAAAAGCATTAACATTCAATAATGATATAAAATATTGCTTTAACAAATTTTTAGTATGTGATATATCATCAGTACTGTTCGCCTTTGCATAAAAAAAATAATAAAAGAAATTTATTTACCCTTCAATAAATATTTGAGGACCTCCTTCTTCTGCAATCTGCATGTCGTCATCGAAATCGTCTTGAATAAGTTCTGGCGAGGATGGAGGTGTAAAAAATTGTAAGCTGTCTGCAAGATAAAAGATAAATAGTTAACGCTAATTTGATTATAATAAAATCGTAATTAACAATTATAGGATATCATAATTTCACATAGAGGAGGGAGAAGATATTATTTATTCCTTTGTGAGATGTAAGGGGACCTAAACACGCAATACCTGTATCTTCTTCAACATTATCAATTTCGGTAGTTAATGAGCACAAGTATAATTTATCACATAAGTATTGTATATCGTTAATGGCATCCATTTCTTTTGGCGTCTGTTGGCAACTTACTGGTTCATCTTCGCAACTCGCTGGCGCATATGCGTCATTAATCAGGTTTCTCTAAGAAAAAAAAAATAGAAACATTAGAAGAATTGACTAACGTAAACATTAAAGACGTATTATTTGATACGTTTTTATACCGTCGAGTAAAATAATTGCTCGTTATCTCTGAATCTTTTCTCCAAATAATTTTCGAGCTTCTTCAATCCATCGTCACTCCGAAAATCAACGAAATCTTTTAAGAATGGCCAATATTCCTTCCAAGGCACTTGCCATTCCTCAGCAAGATCTCTAGAAAAATGTCAAACATCAAAGAGAAAACCGGATTATTTTTCATTATTATTTAAATAAATAAGATATAATAAGATACTATAAAGAAAGTCATCTATATTTATCGTTTGATAACCTATCATTGAATAATATAACAATTAACTACAATAAATTGTTGTAGAAATTGCGACTTATATTTCTGAATATTTAATATTTAACACACGCACGCACATATGGCAAGTATATTAGTATTATCACTAAGGATACAGTAATAAGTTTTGGATTTAATATCTGCATACCTTCCAACACGTTCCAACCCTTTTTCTGTGTCTTGCAGCCTCAGAGCTATACTAGGGCTATTCATAATAGGGCTATTCATAATACCGGGTGCATCGCCCTGTCCTTTTTTAGGAGTCATACGTGGTGGTGTTTTCCACTTTTTTCGAAATTCTTTCGCTTGTTTCTCAGTCATTGGACCGGCAAACGCCTTTACTTCTACACGAGGACTCATAGGATCTCTATTCAAATTCTGTAAACAGTAAAAGTATATCCCACTTTTTATAAAACTAATATCTACGCTTCGTTCAAGATTTTGCTTATATAAACACATATATTTCAAGTGGATTAATACACATATACTTACAAGTGGATTAATCGGCGAGAATGGTTCTCCGATAACAGGTGGACATGCATTGCCTTCTGTTCTTAACACAGGTACATAGAATTGATCTTCCAGTAGCATACGTATCTCATGCTTTAGAGCTTCATCATTTTGGCACTTTCTGCTGCATATTAACTAAAATCGTGAGATATTATATATATTATATTATATTATATTACATTGTTATATATATATATACTTATATATATATATATATATATATATAAAAAGTATAAAATATTAAATAAAGAATTTGTTCCCTTACATCTATAGGCCGCTGGTCATATTTGTTTTTCGAAGTTTTACTACATTGAGAATATGAGACAAGAACCCGAACAACATCCTTAAAACCAAATTTAACAGCAAAGTGTAACGGGGTCTCGTTGAGTCCTTTGTCCGGTGTATTTAAATATAAATCCCGTATAATCTCCGCAGGATTTAAGTAAGTTTCACATTTTTCTTCCCCAAAATGCCACTGCATAAATTTGGGATTCCCAACAGTATTCAATATAAATTCGCACATTTTTGGCTTGTTCTTTTTCGCCGCTATATGTAAAGCATTATATCGAGAGCCCATCTAAAAATATAATATAATTTTCTATAAGAAAATATAAAACCTTTGCTGCATAATTATGCAGTAATTCTAATATAAAATTATAAATAATTATAAATTATGTAAATTTGGCAGATACGTATTTCATTATTGTATAATTTTTTATATTACAATTTCGTTAACATAATAATAATACATGTAAATCAGCAGAAATACTGATCACACGTAACATATAATCATTTCTATAAATATTAAACTTATGTAAATAAAGATATTTACACTCTTTGCAATTATATATACTACGACAAATGAGATAAAGTTTAGAGAAATATAATTGTAAATTATATATTTACCTGCAAAATTTCAGGCGTATCTCCACTGCTGATTAGATATCTCGGATTTTTCCATACGATATTCTCCACAGCCTCCAAGTCCCCATTCTCGACTAATCTTTTGAAAGCTATAAGTTCCTGCGTGGTTGGTGCCTTAAAATTACTCGACTGTTCTTGCGCCGCGGCAACTGTCACAGGATGATTGCAAGAAGGCTGTTTGGATCCAGTCCTTGCGAATGCTACAGCATCGGAATAATTCTTAAAACTGTTGAAACGGCTAGTCTTATCTGTCTTATGCACTTTTAAGGCAGTCTGCTTGTCTTCATAAACGTGAAGAGTTTCTGTAAGAGATAATCGTAATAATATTAATAATAATAGTAATTAGGAGGTTGAATAATGTACAAATAGTACAAGTTTACTTTTTGATATAATATGTTACTGGTATCGCTATTAATCTTATAGAGAATTACTTATACAAATATCATTTTATGTCATGTTAACCCTTCTTAATTTTAACAACTACGAAGATTTTCTATATGAAGTAAAGTAGATTCAGAGAGTGGTTCTACGTTGTCGTACAAAATTCTCAAAATTGTACAAGCTTCTACCATAAAATTTCCTTGTAAGATTGACAACTTAATCAGTAACAGACAATTTTCCACGTATAAAGTGAAAAAAAGCATTATATTATTATATTATTATTCAGCCCAAAGATACAATACCAATAGATTAAGAGAGAAAGTGTATTTGAAATTAACCAAAATATGATAAAATTTGAAAAACAGATTGTTTCCTGTATATTTTGAGCTGTGTAAAATGACTTTTGGATACATCAAAATACCTAAAAAAAAAAAAGATCACATAATTCCTGCGTGAATTAGAGTAAACAAAGCACGCAAATGTCAAAAAGTTTCCAAATTATACAGATATTATTCCCAATATTCCTTCCGAGTTTATCTTGATATCTTGTTACACAAAAACTTGTACCAAAAATACAAAAGTACTAAAATCATATAAACTAAATTATATGTATTACACACATAAAATGATAAAATGTCAACAAAAACAAGTCCATACAAACAATACTAATTTGAAATAAGCAAAAAGACTTTAGATTTATATAATTTTTTTTGATAACACCAAATAGCAACCTTTGAAGTTCTCTCGTAAAATCATATTCTTTATCTCTCTGTCTCTTGAAAATTATCCCAGCAATTCTTATTATTTCATAATAATTACACTCATACTTTTGATTTTTTTTTCGAAACTGAGATGAACGGACGTGATTGTTCGGTTTTAAAAAGTTATAAATTTTATCAGAAGTCACGAGCGATCACGGTTGCAAAAAGACAAGACTTCACAAATCATAATCGAAAGGACTCGCTAAAAGAAAAATCAACGATCAAAATCAAAATTATAAAAAAAAAGTTTTAAATTTAAATATGTTTACTCACAGTGATGAGAAAAAGAAATAGCTTTGTTCCAACATTTTACAACTGCATCTCCCCCCCCTTCCCCTCAATTGAATTAACGTTATCGAAAGCAGACTCTCGAGCGCGAGAGAGAACGCTACTTCTAATTATAACGAGCGAAAGGACGCTTGATTAAAGCCTACCTTTCCCATCTGACGGGTCCCTGTGTTCCATGTACACGGCATGGTACTGCGTTGCGGTCGGAAGGTTAGGACGCGCGTCGGACGCGTTCTCGCGGTCCTCGGGCATCGCGGTCGCCGTCTCCGCCGAATTTTCATTTAACAAATCAACGACGAACTCGCGCGACGTTGGCGTCATAGTCACCACGCGACACACTCTTCCCCCGGCGCTTTCCACAGGCAATTTTTGGCGTGACTCTGGTATAAGCACCAGGTATAAGCAACCAAAGGGTACCAAACTGCACCAGAACCAATAGCAGCCACGGATAGCAACTTTGGTATATGTACACAAACCATACCAAACGATCGCCAAAAATCGCCTTTCCACGTCGTTCGCCGATCACATGGTCACCGGGGATGACATTTGCCGCAAAAACAGCGTCGAAACGGCGCGGTAGCCGCCGGTAGCTCGTTCGCGAACGGCTCCTCGTCCCTCGTCCCGCGTCGATTCGTTGAAATCAATCTTGATTCCTGCGCGGGAGAAAACCCAAGAAGATCACACGGCGGAAATATCTCTCCCGAGCGGACAGTTGCCGCGATTTACGTATGAGATTTACAGATGTAACAGAACGTGTAAAATACAAGAACTCTAGATATGTCGATCACCAAGTACTTCTATTGGCCGTTCTATCTCTCACGTACCAATCCAGACAAAAGGCCTGTTCTTTTTAAAACTGAACTTTTTGCACAGTTTATCTTTTCTCTTTCTCTCTCTTTATTAAAAAAAAAAAAAAAAAAAAAAAAAAAAAAAAAAAACACGTGCAACAATTTCAGCCTAAAAAGAACAGGCCGAATGCGAGTCGTGGGTCGTAGGAAATGGACCAATCACAATCGAATGCTGGGTCTACAATGCGAGTCGCAAAGTCGTGAGTCGCAAGAATTGACCAATCACAGTCGATTATTCTCCTCACATTCGCCTGTAATTGGTCAATTTCTTACGGCTTGAGGCTTACTACAGCTTACTACAGCTATTGTAGATCGGGCATAATACATATCTAATTCAAGCCGAGCGCTCCTATTGGTCGCTTGAGATATCTTATTGGCGAACAATATCGTCGAATTATCGCGCCGTTTTTCTCAGGAACTTCATTTCGTCGGGTGCTGCGTTCGACGAGCTCGAATTTATAATATCCGTAGCATCCCGCATTCTACGAAAAGATGATAATTGATCCTGACGGCCCTTCACGCCATCACGCGGCCCAAGCCCGCGCTTTCGAAAGTCACGTGTCTCACAGCCTCGTTCGTCGTGCCCATTAGCTACGCCGGTCACGTGACTACGAAATAGCGCCAATCAGAATGAAATCCCATCGTAGATCGTAGATTGCAGCGCGACTGTGCCGGGTGCCGGGCGCACTCCTCGATGGTGCTGGATGGTGCTCGCTGGTAGAGCCCAGATACTACGTATACGAATACTATTACTACGTTCGATCCTAATCCCAGTAAGCCTTTTCCAACGTAGTCGAAGGCAATCATCGTAGGGCGACGTTACGACTTTTGAAGAAGAAGACGAAGAAGAAGAAGAATAATCGTGCGACTAGAGGGAAGCTGCACGAGGAAACGTGAAGAGGAGGCTATCCAACAGGTAAAGAATACGTGTGTATATATATGATGTGTATATATATATATTCTGTTTTCTTTCGCCAATGGTCTGAATGAAAATTTACCGCGTGCGACGTGATCCAATTCGATGTAATAGAAGTTTTCTCAAGACAAACGTGACGATTATTACGTTTCGCCCGAAAATTTCCCTCGACGAATCGAGGCAAGTACGTTTCATTCTCGACCATTGTACAGCTTTTATTCGAGTGAAAACGATAATGCTGAGTCCGCGGTTCCATCGTAGGACGGTCAAAACAGTATAGGAGAATTATTAAGTGCTCTGCGATTAGCTTCGTGACTTCGCGAGATACGCTAACGTTTGTCTCGTGTTACAAGAGGGATCTCGCGTTACGTGAAAAAAGAGCCAGGGGCGGGGTTTGAGTTCGAGAAGAGATTAGGTACAGCGCGATCTGAAGGGGAAGAACGTACCCCGGCGTCTTGAACCAGCTACGATTTCAGGTATAACGTCGGAAGTCGTCGCTGAAACATTCCTATCGGAGATCTGCGAAAGCGCGATTTCCCGCTATCATCTCTCTCTTTTTTTTTTTTTATAAGTTTGCCACGTGGTCGTGTTGGTCATTCTTTATTCAGCTGCGTTAATTATACGTTTACATCGCTCTCGCATTCGTAGAAGTATCGCTGCTGATCGCGCGGGAAAGAGAGAAGCAGTTGATCGGAGAAAAATTTCGAAGGAATGGTTCATCCTTTTTTTTTCTTTTTTTCGGTCGTAAAAACGCCGTTTTTATGACCCCGGCCGGGTGTACCGTTACGGACGAGGGAAAGAGTGCCCGGAAGGTTCGATGGGAAATTCTTGCGGATGAAAAAATCGACAATGCCCCGTGCCCGAGAGGCGTCAGAACACTCCGAGAGACGTCCGACCTTCATGAAAAATAAATGACTACCGTATGTTTGCGGTGTCGTCGCGGGGCAACGAATTCCGACGGACCGATTCCCTGGATTCCCAAGAGGAAGAAAAAGTCTACGGCAGGCAAGAGGGCATCGCGAGACTGGGAAGGGGGGGGGGCTTCATTTGTTCGCGTGAATTTTTCGGGGCGTATTGATCGACTACTGTCCCAATTCTACCAACAATGTAGATGGAATACAGATTCAGGCTGTTTTCGGGGAGGCCTAATGCTAACGATTACATCGATCTGCTTGATACGCGTCCCTAATTTCTCCAACGTTTTTTTTTCCGCCATTTAATCAACGAGACATTTTGACTGCTCGCCGTTTCGAGATTCGAGAGTAAAACGAACCTTGGCTCTGAAGTTTCTACCTGATGTTTCCTGCTGTAACATCTTTTTTTTAGGGATGGGGGGGATTATCTTACCCGGCCGTTGGTTTTGGAGAACAAACGACGTTAGAAACGCGTGGGACACGAAAGTGCACGATTGGAGGGACTATACGATTAAATAGTAAATAACTAGTAAATTAGTTCGGTTTTATTAATTAACTAGGAATTAACTAGTAAATTATTGGCTGATCAGCTTAATTATTTTATTTGATAAGCGCATCAAGAGATCGATGTGAACCGGGCCGTTAGCGCTATTTGCTTATATTCTACATTCTCGTTTTACATCTAACGATCGATAAAGGTGGAATAATAGGTGCTTTCCATTTACATCGAAACTCAGATAATTCTCACTTGTGAGGTCGTTCTATCCTTTTTGGCAATTAATGAATAATAAAGACAGAATGACGACGTCACAAGTGATAATTATTTGAGTTTTGATGTAAATGGAAAGCAACTAATATCGGTTTCAATCCACTTTTTATCTTTCTTCAAATCCTAAGAATTGGAGAATCTTGGAATAAAAATTTCTTATTCTAAAAATAAAAAAAAATAAAAAATAAAAAAAAAGAAAAAGTAGATTGAATTCGAGAAGTTAATCTACATTATAAAAAATGAACGTATAGAGGATTTCTGATAATTTCTGAGGAGGGGGAGGCTCGAGTACTTTTTTTCTGTCCCGTAATCAGTCGACACTCTTGAAAAACTTGGACGACGAATGACACGGGATTTTGTGATTTCTCGCGGTGGATGCCAGATTCTGCGTATTTTTTTTTTACGATGCACTAATAATGGTCCTTCTATTTTATGTAATGTATATGTGAAAAATTAACTTTCGCGTACTGCGATTTTTAATCTCGCCACAATGTGACTCTTTACAAATGTACAAGTCTTTCCTGCTGGAGTCATCATTTTTTCACGCTTGTTGTGCTTACGCTGTCGGCCTTTGTGCTGACCTGTAAATTACAAAACATGTCCGAACTGGTTCGAAGCGGTGCTCGTATAACCTCTATTGTTATAAAGGAAATGGCCTATGCTACGACCTACGTGACCCTCGAGCGCGATTGGTGACGCCTGTACTTTTCAAAGTGAACACCCGGTGAAGTATAACAGAAAAAAAAAAATACGGAATTGCTGATATTGCAATCCTAAAATTGAAAGCGGTATTGAAACGTTCGGCGTAATAACAATAATTTGGTAAAAATTTTTCTGTTACGTATTGTGATATTGGTGTGTTATATCGATCTCGGCGGGAATGCAACATTTATAATGGCTGCATTCCGATATTCACCGTCAGCAATTTTCAGTACTGAAAATCTATAGTATACGTGACATAAAATATAGATTTGCAGTTACTGACAGTGAATATCGGAATGCAGCCAATATATGTTACATTCTAATACTGTATGTATCAATATATATATGTATATTTTATATATTAATATAAAATTGACATATTGTGTGTATTAATACATTAAATACATATATTGATAAAAAAAGTATGTATTACACATTTAATACATCAATAAATAAAGTATTTATTATATATTAATACATATATTAATAAAAGAAGTACGTATTACACGTTAATACATAAATCAATAAATGAGGTACATACTATATGTTAATACATACATTAATAAGTAAAGTACGTATAATATATTAATATATACTTTATATTAACATGTGTTTTGTATTAACGTATGCTTTATCTGTAAATATATAAGGTGCGTTTTATATATTGCTATTAAATAATATAAAATATGAAAATGGTTTGCGAGAAGGGTTGTAGTCAGTTCAGAGAGCATTTTGTTCTTTTTTAATTTTTCGAATTATCAGAGATTGAACACATTTTCTATTTTCTCGGTTGTCTCTTTTTATCGACATTATTTATTAATTTTTCCAGCGTCTTGGTCATTTAGACAAAAATGTCTCAAAGGGGCGGAGGGAAAGGAAGAGCGAGCCGTGGGCGAGCTACCCAAAAGCCGGCAGGTTCTACGCCTCAGGAGCAACATCTTCCGCATGCTCAAGTTCCATCGACCAGTGGAGCTGTTCGCAGACCAGGAACCCAACAAGCGGTATATGTTAACAATATATATGTTATTACGATATATTAACGTACAATGACATGAGAATTTGACTTAAAAGTGTGGCTACAAGTGAATTTATATTGAAGAAATGGAATATTAACTTGTTTACCATTTTATTTCATATGCAATCTTTATGCAAGGCTAATAATAAGGTGAATTATGTTGTATAACGTACATTTAACCCTCCGGAGGCAGACGCCGGTCACTCCTGATTCATGCCTTGACTCTGTTTTGTTTAGACTGTACATACATCTCTTGCAAGGGGAGTTTTTAGAATTTGGAAAACTAATTATACCATCGCAAATCTGTTGTCTCAAACTGATACCAAACCATGAGGTTCTAATTATTTAACGTAAAACCTCTATACTCTTTTATTATCCTTTTTTTTCTGAATTTTTCTTCTAAACGAGAAACCTTTCCCTTAGAAAACTCTCCTTAAACGGGAAATCCTCCTCTTGATCGAGGACTTCGTGGAATGACGGCAATCGGAATCGAACCACGGATCTTTCAGTTGCTAATCTTTAGCTGACACATGGAGCCACGCGTCATCCCAAGAAGAGCTTTTTTGTGCTCTAAACAAAAAAAAACAAATAACTGGCCTCCGAGGGGTTAATAGATGTTCAAAATAATTAAGCAATTTTTTATTATAATTATATACGGAAACATGCATTCTTAAAAATGTTTGCTGTTGATGTTACATGTATAAATGTTACATTTTCTAAAGAACGATTCTATTGCACGAGTATAAGTTGTACAAGCATTACTGACAAAGAAAGATATTACAATCTTATAAAATGTTCTCTAGTTTATTCCATGATTC
Organism: Temnothorax longispinosus; assembly: GCF_030848805.1. NCBI lineage: Eukaryota > Metazoa > Arthropoda > Insecta > Hymenoptera > Formicidae > Temnothorax > Temnothorax longispinosus. The sequence goes on from NC_092366.1 coordinate 4,387,888, forward strand.
ACATTAGTGACATTTGCAAATACTTGTAAGATTGGTTTAACATTAATAATCGTTTTAAAATTATGAATCGTTTTTTTTTATCTTTGTGCAAAACAAGACACTACTATGATCTTCAACCAAGTTTAGTAGTGAGTATAAAATATTTGCAGTTAAATGCACTTTTTCTGAAAGTCTATATAGGGTGATTCTAACTGAGCTGGGCTAACTCTTTTCTAAAAAAAAAATATATGATTCTATTTCTAAAAAAGTGCAGTTGCATCTTGCAAGTATACATTGTGTGAAAGAATATATCCGTATATCAATATGAAATATATCGATATATTAATATATATATATATTTAAAATGATAGGTCTTACTAAACAGTGAGATTTTTTCTATCACTTTTTTTTGTATCTTGATCAATCTTGATTTAGAAAAGAGCTATAACTTAGTCAGTTACTAAAATCACCTATTATATTCGCACTGTTAGATTTTAACAAAAGTATTGCTTGTATCAGTGTTTCATTAGTTTGCTATTAAAATTTTTTATTTTATATGATATAAACTATGCTGTATTAATATACTGATTACATTTGTAAAAAGTTGGTATTGTGCTTGTATTAACTTTCCATATGCACGTTTTTTCGATATCTTCCTGGTGCATACGTGAGTCAGTCATGTTTGACGCTATTTTTCCCTACCTTAAAGTATTTTTAAAAAATTGGAAAACATTCACAAAACATCTGTCTGCATTGTAGTTGACGATTTTATAGTCAGTTTGACGAACATGGTTTATTTAATATTTTCTGGCAGGCTTGCAAGTTTTACAGTTACGAACAGATATTTTGACTCGGTGCAAACTCGCGTTTGCACACGGAAGATTAATTTAATTTTATGTACGTTTCTGTATAATGCCTTAAACGCAACTTAATATCTATGATAACAATTATTATTTCTTTATCTTCTGTCAGAGCACAGGACGCGGTTTAAGTGCTCAACGCGTTGGTGAGAAAGGCGATGGCGCAGCGGTTGCACAGATAGGGAGAGGCGTGGAGCGACTTGGAATACAATCTACTGGTATATTTTATTACTTCAGATTTATTCTACACAAAACACAACACAATACGTATATTTTATATTATACGTATTGTGTTATGTTTTGTGTAGAAGACTTTTACATACTTTTTTAATACCATCCTTTTTAAGCATAAAATTATATTATACATGAGATTTTTGGTCATACTTTTTCTCATATTACTATGAGGCTGACACCGATGCATAAATATTTGATGGTACCATATAAATGATATAAGTATACGCGCTTTGTATGACACTGTATTTTAGATTTTTTTGTGGCTTTACATTTTTATAATCTAAATACTTTAGCAATTTATACTATTGTAGACATGTTTTTTTAGATATAAAACCACAATTCTTTTTTTGCGTAGCCAGTGGCAGTGGAGATGTTGCGGCTGGTGCCGGTGCTGTAGTTGCGTCAGTTGGACGAGGTTCAGCCCGCGGGAAAAGAATCTTATCCGCAGATATAATTACAAAGCCGAGCCACGTAGATAACAAAAAAGGTGAGCAATAATAGTAGTTTAATGAATTGATAATCCTTAATTTATTAATTTAACAAACTGTAAAGTAAATTTACTTCGTGTCTTCCGTTTTTAAATATCTTATTGTGTATTTATTCTTTGTAGAATATTATTTTGTTTTTGTTTTTCTTTCTAGTCTTTCTTTTAAATTTTATATCTTCCATGTTCACAAATTTTCCAACATTATTTCTCGATATAACTTTCTAGAGCATTCTATATTTGATATCAGTATTTAAATAAATATATATGTTGCATGTATTGTGTTATGAGTAGCGATCGTGGCGCAGAGAATGTGCGTTGCTCTAATGAATCAAAGATCCGAGTTCAAATTCAACTAAAATCATCGGTTTTTATTTGGTCGCCACCTTTTGGAAGGTGATGTCAACTTACCGAGAGTATCTTGCTACGAGAATCCCTCTGAAGAGGGAACCGACTCTCTAGATTGGAGGTTGAGAAGTAGGTTAATCTACTGCCAGAAAACAAATCTTGTCTCAAAACCTCAAAACTTTAAGAAGGTCCGCGTCCATCTTGAACTGTAGTATCGTTGGATGGATGGATGGATGGATATATGTATTACATACATAATTTTTATTTTGTCTTAATAAAATTAAATTTTCTTACAATTTCGATATTTCTCAGGTGTATCTGGCATTCGCAAAGTGCTCCAAGTGAATTATTTCAAATTACTGAAGGAGACTGATTGGGCCCTTTATCAATATCACGTCGATTTTGCGCCCGAAGAAGATCACACAGGTGTGCGTAAAGCTTTACTCAGAGTGCATCAAAAGACTCTCGGTGCATATATCTTTGACGGCACTCTACTGTACACAAGTCACCGAATGTCCGATGTAAGTAGCAAATGTATAGCTTCGTATGATGCAATATGCATCTCTTGGATGTCGTTTATGTATCTTCTCAAGCGTATGTTTTCAAATATAATTGAAATATTTTAGCGAATGGTATTTACCTCAATCAGACAATCAAATAACCAGCCTGTTACGATTACCGTACGTCTTGTTGGTGATATGCTAGTAGGAGATGCTCATTATATCCAGTTCTTTAACATAATCATGAGAAAATGTTACGAGCAACTAAATCTACAATTAGTCGGTCGCAATTATTTCGATCCTGAGAACAAGGTAAGTACATTTACAAATGCATTGTTGGTCAGAGAAAACTCGATGCTCATGAAATAATTGTTTCGTCGTGTAAATACAGGTCGTCTTGCCGGAATTTAGATTGGAATTGTGGCCAGGATACGTATCATCTATTCGTCAACATGAACGAGATATCTTAATGTGTGTCGAGATAACGAGTAAAGTTATGCGATTGGAAACAATGCTAGACATCCTAAATCAGTGTTATAGGGTCGACAATCATAGATACAAAGTAAGTTATATTTTCTCTTAGAATTGCTTAGATTTTTGCCGGAATGTTTGTGAAAATAACTCATCTTTTCTGTCAAGAAAGGCTTACATTACAAGAAAGCATGTAAGCATTGTAGTTTCCACATTGTAGCCATACTTGAATTACAAACGAGTAATCATGTCAGTTTTTTCTACTACACAAATTCAACATATCTCTACAGTAAGGAAACAAGAGCTTCAAATGAAATCATCAATGTACAAGGTGTACTGATAATTATCGTATCTCCTCTCGTGAACAGGTAGAGTGAATTGAACTGAGCAGAAAAATCCTTTATCGTTTTGCGAATTTCTCGATAATTAATGAGGAATTAATTAATAAAAATTAGCGAATAAGCGTGCATTCGCACGATTCAGCGTCAATAGACAGCCACGCATTATTTGCTAGACGCACGTTTTTCCCCAAAGCTTTGTAATAACTTGCACGTGCGTAACAACTGCAATCATCGCGTGAGGCTGTTTCTTCTCGCCGAATCGCGTGAACATTGATTTGTGGATCTTCATTAATTATTAAGAAACTCGCAAAGCAGGTAAAAAAAGGGTTTTTTATTCAGTTCAACTCTACCTACGTACGAGAGCCACGAGAGATAGTACGATAATCAAATACTCTGTATAGATACCCTGTATCTATTTTACTTTCAATTTTATTATAATTCTTTGTAATAAGTATTTTCATGTTTTCTCGGTTACGCCGTGAAAATAAATTAAACATGTATGTGTATCTGTGTTTGCAGGAAAATTTCGCTAAAGCTGTGATCAATACGGTAGTTCTTACTGATTATAACAACAATACATACCGTATTGAAGACGTAGATTTTTTGACTACTCCTAGCAACGAATTTGAGTTTAAAGGCGATAAAATAACATACGTAGATTATTATAAAAATAAATACGATATCAGGATTGGAAATCTTAAACAGCCAATGCTTGTGTCGAGATCCAAAACGAGAGATCGACAAGCTGCAGATCCGGCCCAGAACCTCGTTTATTTAGTGCCCGAATTATGTCGTGCAACAGGTACGTTATACTATTGTTTTATTGGCAACTTTTCAATTTATCCTTATTTCTTCGTTAATTTTTTCGTTGTCTTCGAATTTAACAGCGAAAAAATGTTGCCTTTTTTGATGATATTTATGAAGTTATTAACCTTATAAGTATATCTTTTGCCTATTTGATCTTTATATTGTGATATTATTGTGATTTGCAGGTTTAACCGACGATATGAGGGAAAATTTCAGACTCATGAAGGGTTTGGCTGAAGAGACGCGTGTCGATCCTGGAAAGCGTATGAATAGATTAATCAGATTTAATAGAAGACTTCATGAAGTACCTGCTATTAGGCAAGAGTTAGCCCAATGGAACCTGCAGCTAGATAACAAGCTGCTTGATATTCCCGCGCGCGAGTTAGCTGCTGAGAGACTCTTCTTCGGCGGAAATATAGTTGCCAATGCCGATAATGGCGATTGGACGAGAACTATGCAAAATAAGAAATGCGTAATTGCTCCAGCATTACATAATTGGGTCTTCGTAGTTACGCAAAGAGATGAGAAAGTCGCCAAGGTATTGCTGAATCAAGACTGAATACCGCTACAAATTATTAAATACATAGATAAATTTTAATTTATATATAAATTTATTATTAATAGTATTTATATATTTGTTTATTATAAATAGTAAATTCTTTCTTTTAGTTACGTGTATGTAACTAAAAAAAATAATAATTTTGATAAAATGTTGATTTCCTGTAAATCAATGTTTTGAATATTATACATGATATTGCAAACTCTTATTAAAATGCATATTGATCAAATATTGAGTTTTTATTTTAATTGATAATATTTTTTTTTCAGAATTTCATATCCCTTGTAATGAAAGTAGCAGCAGGAATATCATTTGATGTGAAATTGCCGACAACAGAAGTTATCGCCGATGATAGACCAGGCTCGTATAGCGAAAAGCTGGAACAAATTCTAAGCAAGCGGGTACCACAAATGGTGTTTTGCGTAGTATCGAACAATCGCAGCGATCGCTACTCGGCGATCAAGAAGAAGTGCTGTGTGGACCGGCCTGTGCCATCGCAGGTCTGCATGTCGAGGACGATGTCACATAAAAATGTCACGTCTATCGCCACAAAAATAGCAATACAGATGAACTGTAAATTAGGCGGGGCACCGTGGTTCGTAGAAATTCCGTTGGAAGGGATGATGATGATTGGATTCGACGTTTGCCACGACACAGCAGTGAAAAACAAAGATTTCGGTGAGTATTAGAATTCTTGAAGTTTACAATCTCACACAAAACAGAGTAACGCGAAATTGCAACATGTAATATTTAGAGATATGCGAACTATTCGAAAATTTCGAATCTAGATGATTCGAATAAGAATCATACATATTGTCAAATTTACAAAATCAATTCCCCGTTAATAACCAAATACGACTATGTTAATAGATACATTCAGTGAATGCATTCAGTATTATAAAACCGCTCACAGAGTGGCTAAATAGCAATCAAAAAGTATATTTTTAATTTTTAACATGTTTTGTGACCCTATCAAATTGTTAGTGAATATGCGTAAAAAAATAGTAAGCTACGAGTACTGAAAGCAAAATGAACTATATTATTTTATTTTATTTTCTATTATATGGGGCATTTCATGCCAAATCGACCTGGGTTTGACCCTCGACCTCTCGGATTTGGTCGGCGGTTTTTTATGTTATTGTTCCCACTTTAAAATGCACTCAATTTTTTTTTTTTTTTTTTATTGTTTGATCTAAAGTGGGCCGGCGTTCGCTTCTAATTTTTTCGAACTTTTTTCGAGCTTTTTTCGAAAAAAATATTGAAAAAAATTAGAAGCAGACGTCAGTCACTGTAGGCTGTTGCTTGAACATTTTTGTATATAACACAGGATTTTTGAGAATTTTTTCAGATTTTTCCAACGCGATTTTTTTTATTTTGGAAAATCACTTCAAAAAAATTTGAAAAAATTCTCAAAAAAAAATTAAAATATTCTATTATCCATGTGTTAAAATTTAACCTAATAATAATTATATTGTTAATTAAAAATTATATTCCAACAATTCGATTCGAATGAAATCTTGTCGATTCGATTCGAATTCGAAAGAGGAAATAAAATTTGATTCAATTTGACTCGACATAAAAAATTTTTGATTCGCACGTCTCTAATGTAATTATAGCTTTTTTAATTAATCTTCAAATTTTCCTAAATTAACTGTCGATTTTTGTCGCCATATTTTAACGTTGCGATACAAGGTTTCTTAATTTATCTTGGATCAATTATATCTTAGAGGAAAAACGTGGAAAGTAGCGAATTCGGGCGCTTGCACTAGTGCACACTGAGTGCGTACCTTAGGCTTGTTCTTAATCAATTGTTATATTTACAGATCATCTTAATTAGTCTATAAAATGATTTGTACAGCATCCATATAGATATTACAGATTTTTTTTGCTAAAAAGTTTTTAAATGTGTATTTAAGCAACTTTAAATATAAGAATAGATTATAAACAAGCCTTATATAGTGCGCACTCAGTGTGCACCAGTGCAAGCGTCCGAATTCGCTATAAGATACAATCTTATTTTTTAAATGTATAAAATATAAATGCGCTCTCTAGAATTCATTATCGAATCTTCTCGATTTTGTCAATCTCTTCTCGTTAATCTCTCCTTGTTAATTGTGATTCGTTATTGCAGGTGCTACAGTGGCTACTCTGAATAAACAGATGACAAAGTACTTCAGCGCGGTAAGCGCGCACGAAACCGGCGAGGAACTGTCGAATGATCTCTCCGATAACATCTGCAAGGCCGCACAGATGTACTACGCGCAGAACAAATATCTGCCGGCGTACATTGTGATTTATCGCGACGGTGTCGGTGAGGGTCAGATCGCGCAAGTGATGGACCGTGAAGTTGGACAGATAACGAAGAGGCTCGACGGGTTGTACGGCGGTCCGAACAAATACAAGATGGCTTTTATAATCGTGACGAAGCGGCTAAACACACGATTCTTTTACAACAACGATAATCCGGCCCCAGGCACGATAGTTGACGACGTCATTACAAGCCCGATCAAGTACGATTTCTTCATCGTATCGCAGAAGGTGCGACAGGGCACGGTAACGCCTACCTCGTACAATGTCATTTACGACACTCTCGGCTTAGACCCCGATAAGATACAACGTATGACGTACAAACTGACCCATATGTATTACAATTGTTCAAACACCGTTAGAGTACCGGCACCCTGTCACTATGCTCACAAGCTGGCGTTCCTGGTGAGTAAGTTCATTCACCGGGCGCCGAACTCTCAACTACAAAACACGTTGTACTTTTTGTAATCTCGCATTTGGTAGTGTTATACTATTTCATTCTTTTTTTTTTCAGTTTTGTACGTATTATCTCTTACTTTTACTTTTCTTTTATTACATTTAAGACAGATTACTTACAGGAGCGAAGTTTTATTTTCACGATGATTTGAGATCTCGGAGGGGTTGGGACTCTAAAAGAAAAAAACCAAGTGTAATAGTATTTTTATTACTCTTGAAATAACGCTGCTATGAAATAATACTTTATGATAAAAAAGTAATTTTTTTTACATTAACATTAATATGAAACATTATTTAGAAAAGAAGTTAAATAAGCACGAAACTGGAATGTAATTGGTATCTATCGACAGCTATTTTAGCGCCCTGACTTCTCGGACAATTTTTAAGTCTCCGCGTTGTAATATTGAAATGAACCATTATATAAGACTCATTTATTTTTCATATAATATCATGATTGAATATAATATTGATATTCAATACGACTGCAGTAACTTGAGATTACACAGGGTTCTATCGCATTATTATCGAATTATCGATAATGAATTTTCCGCGATTTTATGTGATATCAGTACTTATTCCTAAGAGAGCCATTCCATGTTATTTCTGTATGTTGTTGTAATCATTGATTTTGGAATCTTTCTTTCATTTTTTGGACGCGATGCTACGTTCAAGCAAATGAAACTGATCTATTATGTTAGTTACCATAATCCAATAGTAGGAATTTTAGTTTCACCTTTTGTATACCAAAGTTACATTTATAAACTATATTTCTTTCGATTTCAGATTTTATAAATGTAAAGAGATGATTTATAAGATATACATTTCTATTGTTTTTTTTTTCTTTTTTTTTTTTTAATGTGCATAGTTTTAATTGCATTACGAGTAAGGAATGTTTTTAACGGCACCGATGAAAAATATTGTAACTGCACTTCTGAGTATAGCTACAATTTTGTCCACGGAAAAAAATGATGTATCAACAGCATCAGTGTTATTGAGATGAAATTTATTAATGCAATATCAATATTGGTGAACAAAAAATACCAGATAATTGTTTTAATAATTTAAACATTTGGTCCAATAATATCCAATTAAGAATTATTTGTGCTATTATACTATTTATGCTTGTGGCAGCCCGTGACGTCGACATTTAATCAAGAGACACGGTAGTGTCTCACGCAAAGTACACGCGGAGCGAGACCGACCGTGACTCTTACGCGACGCGACGATTTGCGAGTGTTGAAACAACTTATTTTTTTCTGTGTTCAAATTCAATCAAATTGCAGGAATAAAGTGTCTAAAAGCATTCAAAAGAAAGCAAACTTTTCCATCCATATTTGAATCTATTTTTAAGACAAAAAGACAAGTTTTTTTTTTAAGAAGTTGGTTGACATTTTTTATCAGTGTCAACGAATCCACTTCTAAAATTAATAATTGCTTTCCATTTACACTCAAGTGATATGATACTACGTTTATACGAGCGTTACTTCTGTAATAACTTACGATAATTCCTTCGCGTAAACGTAGTATGAGTCACTCGGTTATGTGAGTATTTTATACTCAGGTAAGATAAGTCATTTTGTACTTACCTGCTTATTTTTGTGACAGAGCTATCGCATAACAATACAGATTCGTAGTATCACTTTTAATGTGAATCTATTAGATTCATTAAAGCACACGGTCTCGATTGAGGATAAAATCTTGCTTGCCAGCATGCAAAAAGAACGTGCATTGAACTGAGTTATGACGTCACAAACGAGAATTATCTGAGTTTTGAAATAGAAAGAAACTATTCTTAAAAAAAATGAAATAGAATAGAAAATGGTGTTCATTTCGAAATTGAATTATTACAGCAGGAAATATCTTATTTGTTTTAGTGATTAAATTAACTTTCCATTATAATATAAAATTTCTCTATTTTCGACAATTAATACTCACAAATTTTTTCGAATTACGACATTAGGGCATTCTTCTATTTTTCAAGATTTGATAAGTGTATCGATGTTGTCGATATTATAGTAATGTATAATGAAATAAATCATATACGTATACATATGGTGTATTTTCTGAACTTTATAGATGTGTCATGCAATCATTGCATAGCTCGTCCGTGATGCTTTGTTAAATATATTTTAACAAGCCTAAAAATTGAGTCGAGGATACTTTACTGTTTTATCTTTTATTCTATGATCTGGGATAGACAAAATTCGTGTATACGAAATACACAGTGTGATTCTCTGTGCCAGAAAAACGATCTTTTCTTCTAGCAAAAATTACTTTCAAGCAATAGCTTCAAATGAGAGCAATTTGAAGCTAAAAGCTAATGAATGAACGTTCTAAGGCTGCATTCAGATATTCACTGCCAGTACTGAAAATCTATAGTGTACGTGACTATAGATTTTCAGTACTGGCAGTGAATATCTGAACGCAGTCTTGAGTCACGCATGAATCAGTGGCGGCGCTAGAGAGAACAGTTTTATTATTTTTCTAAAGATTTCATTACAACTTTGTATAATACTTCGTATAATATCGTTCAATGCGCGCTTGTAATTCGTGAATCCTTAGAACGCTCGTTTATTAGCTTCAAATTGCGAGGAACAACAGTTGCTTCTTCTGATACAGAGAATTGCATTGCTTAAATTCCGAAACACTACTTATATACAAATTTAATATCAGTGTTCGCGATTATCGTAAAAACTTGTTGAGTGGATGCTGATACAGGATCAAATAAGGAAAGAATAAAACACAGCTTTGTTTCAAATGGTCCTGTTACAGACATTGTACAAAGTACATGTTGTCCTTGAGATGTCGGTAAGCATAAAATCACCACTTTTCGGTGGTTGCACCTCCCCAGCTTTGAGCGGCTGGAGGTGCGACGGGTGTCGACCACTCCTCCGGAGGCTGAACACACAACAATACCGTAATTTATTGTCTTGTTTAATGCATATGTAAGTCACGGTGGAAAGAAAGTACCTTCCATCATGATGTAAGTTATAAGTATCAAGGAATATGTTTTATAAATATATAAAGTAATGTGTCAGAATAATAAATTGGAAAAGCAGTAAGATTGACTAAATTGAGTGAGTCGAGAATAAATCTGATGCGAACGTCTCACCTGGGCAGCCCAATCACCGCTGGGTTGGAATGGCTGCGTGGCACCGGCCACTGGGGGAATAGGAGCGGCTGCTGGCGGTGCTACGTCATCGGCCCAGTTCTCGGTGGGCACTGCGGTCGTCTCGACCTCGTTCACCCAGCCAGGCTCCGGAGCAGGAGCAGTCTCCACCGGACCCGTGAATTCCTTCGGCGGCGGCGCGATCTCCTTCGCAGCCTGTTCTTCTTTCTCTGCCTGGAAAGAAGACGTTTCGCAACCTGTTATCGATCGCGGAGCTACGCACGCGGAAGCGCGTCGTGGAATATTCGTTCGATCTTTGTCAGAAAAGATTAAGCCTTAAAAAAACCAACAGATTTGTTTCTGGATCCTATTGTCTCATCATTGCGATAAACTTAAAACGGTAGTATGGGGAAATTAGTAGAGAGTGAGAGAAGATTGCACAGACCTCCTCGGGATCTCTGTAGAAGAAGAGATCGACCACCACGTCCCACTTAGTCTCGCGCGGAATAGATCCCCTCAGGCGCAGCACTTCCCTGGCGAGCAGCCACCACATTAAACCAACTGTGTGCAGACTCTTGGTGTTGCAAGGAATCGCAATGTCTACGAAACGCAGCGGCGAGTCGGTGTTGCAGAATGCGATAACTGGGATATTTACGTAACTCGCCTCGGTGATGGGCTGATGGTCGGTGGACGGATCCGTGACGATCAACAAGCGTGGTTCACGGAAGGCAGCCTAGAAACAAAAAAGTTGGCAAAAATTATGCTGCACTTAAATCATTTTTCGAGCTATCCAATGATATCGAAACAAAATCAGAAAAGATTAAGCCAAATAAACCAACAAGTGTCAATTCTGGAATTAAGTGTTTCATCACTTTAATTTTTAGTACTGTAAATCTAACAATAAGTTAAACGGGACGTTTGCTAATTTTTTCACCTGGATTTGATTGGTGAATGCACCTGGGGTGAAACGTCCGGCGATAGGGGTGGCACCGGTGTGAGCCGCAAATTTCAGCACAGCTCTTTGACCCGAATGACGGCAGCTGATGACAAAAACTTCACTGGGGTGCTCGATGGCGACGATGGCACGAGCTGCGAGCAGTAGCTTCTCCCAGGTGTGGCGAAGATTGATGACATTTACACCAGCACCTAAAAAAAACGTAAAAAAAAGCATGAAAATTGTGATTAGCGTATGCTAAGAAATCTAAATTACATTTAAAGCGTATACAGATTACTTGCCATCGACTCTCTTCTTATAGACATACTGCTCCATTTGGAAGTTGACGTTTTCGGCACCCAGGTGGGTGCCGGCAGCCAACATTTTGGTGACATCGTCCTCCTTGAGGGCCAATACGTCTAAACCTCCTGACATTTTAACGTTGTGGTTGAATTACGAGTCAACCTGAAACAAGATTTTATTTTTAACTTATTACACTTTGGAAGAAGGTACTGCTACGTTAAATGTATTTTTCAACAACTTTCTTTTGCAACCGGTAGAAGGACCAAGTAATTTTATCATCAATTAACTTTACAAATAAAACGTACAAATTTTTCCCTTTATTCCAATTCTAAAGCCCGCACAAGTTTATTGAAAAATGGTAATAATATTTAAGTAACTAATAGTTATTATGGTATATATGAGAAGAATTTAACTTAGAAGAATTTACGGTTTCAAATTCGCAAATTAATACAATAAAACAAAATATAAAATTATGTCTTATTTATTGTAACTGGAGTGAAACATAACCTCAAAACCGAAAGTAATATACATCGATCTACCATTTGATTTGACAAAACATTTTTCTAACTATTACTCAATATCTCAGCCCTCCTACTGCCTAAACTCACGAAATCCAAAAATTAACTCCGAAACCACGCATGAGGAAAACGCATGTGGAAAATTATACCGCGTGCCACGTGCATCAGAGATACATCTTCGCCAAACTAATTACAAACAATTGTCAGTAAAGAACATTTTATTTTAAAAAGAATCTTGGAAATGCTCGTGCTTCGAACATTTCTATCCGGCTGAATTGGTTACCCGAAAATTATCGAAATATCACGGTATCGTGACGGGACTCACGTTATGAGATGCCACTAGGAGACTCCATACAGGAAAGAAAGTCGGAAGTTGAGCGTTCATACGTCTCCACGCGTGGGCGTCGTGAATCAAAACAGCTGTTATTTTTAAACAAGCTAAAATATAATATAGAAGAGGATTACCAAAAGAAAGCGCGAAAAAATATCAGTCATATTTAGGGCGATGGAAAAGTGATTTTTAACAATAAATTTTGACGATAAAATATTTTAACATAATTGCATTGGGCTGCAGCGTGTCGCGTAATGCTAGGTCTACAATGCGAGTCGTAAAGTCGTGAGTCGTAAGAATTGACCAATCACAGTCGATTATTCTCCTCAAATTCGATTGTGATTGGTCAATTCTTACGACTCGCGACTTTACGATTCGCATTGTAGACCTAGCATAAAAGTGCATTTGCACGTTGCGATTTTCACTGTACCTTGGAATTTTTCCATTGGACCGATCAGAAGATTCTGCGTTGAATAGGCCAACTGGCGACGTCGGACAGTCAGACGCCACACGCTTTAGGCCGTGCGCACAATAGAGCACACATTAGGAATAAAAATAATAAATATATTAAATATTAGGAATCGAAATTAGAAATAATAGTTAAACGCACAATGGAAAAAAATAAAATGTAAGATATAGATATAGGAATATTCCTATATTTTTATATATATCTTAATATTTAGTTATTTATTGCAGGAGTATTTTTATATTTATATATCTTAATATTTAATATTTATTTTTATTCCTAATTATGCACAGTCTTATTTTTATACACGCAATTTTGGGTGAAACATGTCGCCTATCGAAAATCTATATATAGTACGTTTGACTCGAACTATATTTAATATTATTGTCAACATGTCGACGTGCACTCTTTACATATTAAAACATTCCTACTTCCGTATTACACATTTTTGAACACAAAAAACGATTTTATATCTTTTTTTCCGAGAACAGCTAATAAAAAAATAAATTTTAGTAACCGAATGCGTTCCGAAGCTCATCGAACGCAGGCAATGCGATCCTTTTGCCCGCGCGAATGTGTACATACATATGTATTAATCAAAATGGCTGCCATGGCGCTGCACCCGCTATACCATTTGAGCGAAATTTGTTGCCACAAATTATAACGTAAACTCAATTGCCAAAAACAACGAAGGGACCGGCGCCGTCGAGCTTCTGCACAATCATGGAAAGCCAAAGTAACGAATTAATGGTGGGTATGTCAACGTTGCCGGTACTGCCTGCGGTGGTGAAGGAGGAGCCTGTGGAGCAAAACAGCTCCAAGCAGGACACTCAACAGCCTCAAGTGCAGGATGCGGTTTGCATCGAGGAGGAATGCAACGACCAGCGTATCGAGTGCACCACCGAGGGTCAGGAGAGTGAGATCCGCGCAGTTTTGTCAAAGTGCGTCTTTTGCAACAAGACGTTCACCATGGGAGACAACCCGAAGCTTCTCGAGTGCTTACACGCAGCATGCACAATATGCGTCAATAATAAGATCAGCGATCACAATACGTCGGTCGACGTGGATGTACTGTGTATGTAAACATGTGTACGCTCTTTTCTACTCTCAATCCCCCTTGTAAAGTTGCTTCTGATAAAGTTTATGCATACTCGTTCGTTAAGGGTTGTTATAAATCTCAGCCAACATTGGTTGGCTCTTACTTTTGGCACCTGTCGTAACTTTACGTTAAATACATTTTACATTTGTAACAATGTTTATCTTTTGCAGTGGAGAGTAACGTCCTTATGTGTCATGTTTGCAATGTGGCCAGCCAAGTGGAAAATTTGATCGAGAACAGATTTCTCTCCAAGCTGTTGGAAGAAGAGAGTGATCTAGGATTGGACGATGAGAGTAAGGAAGCCGAGGAAGAGAAAAAGTGTACCAGCTGCCACGATAACATTGTTGCTACCAGTTATTGCATGGAGTGCGAAGAATTTATCTGCCAGAATTGTGTTATGGTGATTATAAATTGTGTATTAAACATAAGCAATATACATATATACGGTCTATATGTTACGCCTCTTAGATTAAAGAATGGATTTTTAAATGAATAAAACACAAGCAATATACATATATACGGTCTATATGTTATACCTCTTGGATTAAAGAGTGGATTTTTAAACGAATATCTGAGTAAAATGTTGATTAATCATATTGGATGAAACTGTTTTAAGGCTCATCAAAGATTGAAGATAACCAAGGATCATATAATTAAACCTAAGGATGAAATAGCAAATGATAGAGAAAATGTTAAACGAGGAAATAAGAAGATACCTGGATATTTATTTTGCACAATCCATTCCCACGAACAGTTATCTGTATTTTGTCAAGTGTGTGATAGACTGACCTGCAGAGATTGTCAACTCAACGAACATCGTGATCATAAATATAGTTTTATTCATGAAATTGCAGCAGAAACTCGTACTTCCATGTCAATGTTGCTTAAAGAAGTAAGGTAGGATCTGTAAATAATAACAATTAAGGTAGAACATCTGTCAGAGGGATTGCAGATTTTAAAAACAAATAATTTTCAGTTACAAACGAGTATTATTGAAAAGCGCGATGAAAGTTATAGAGGATAGACAGATTCTAATACAGGAGAAGAAAAAAACTCTTGTTCAAGATATAACACAAATGGTGGTACAGTAAGTATTGCAAGCGTACATGCATATTTTCACTAGGATATATGATTCTACTACTAATATTTTAACTTTTTTATGTCAGATTAACAAATGCCATTAATACAAGAGGGAAGCAGTTGGTAATGAGATTGAATGAAGTGTGTGATCAAAAGCAGAATACGTTGAATGAGAAAAAAATTGCTTTAGATCAACTATCCAGGCTTACGGATCATTGTATACTCTTTGGCACTCATGCTTTGAAGAAAGGCTCGGACATGGAATTATTATATAGTAAAAAGTATACTGAAATTATAGATGTATACAAACATATATTTATACACATACAATTCTACCTTAATATTGTGAAAAAATGTACAAGATATATTTTACATCAAAATATGAAATGTTACTATAAACTGTTAATGTTTGTCATAGTATCTTTATACTTTTGTGTATATAGAATATCGAGGGAAATTACGTCAGAATTTACGTCAAAAAAGTTTGTTCATTTTCATTGAAAAATATAAGTGGATTTTAACTAATGACTTTGAAGCTGTTAGCCAAGATTACTGTTTTTTATGTTTCCCACAAAACCAAATAATTTTTGTCTCAAATACTTTTTTTACATTACTTAAGTTGGAAGTTCCAATTGTTGGAATTAGATAAAACTTTCTACATAAACATATGCATGTACATGTGCATGCATATATACGTGTGTGTATATTATATGCGCTATATATTTTACACGAATATGTAACAAAATTACATGATATTTTTACAGATCTGTTACAAGTCATTTACAAAGAATAAAAAGTAGACGAGCCGATATCCCAAATCCTGAGATACCTGTCAGGATACATTTATCTTTGGAAAAAGTACCAGATTTAATAAAAGGTTTGTGACGCAATATTAAACAACTTTTTATTTAATAACTGGTTTAATCAACAATTAGAAGTAATACTGAAATTAAAGAAAGTCAATAATCGATTAGATTTTACACCATATGTGAGCATAATCCAATATATTCATATTGCATCTGCAGTGGTGTCATCAATTGGAGCAATAGTCGTCGATGGTAGAGTATACCCGTCCTTATCTCCAATGGCTAATAATAACAGCACGGTGACTTACAACGAATCGCAAGCCGAACCGAAGCAAGCTACGAATTCGGTAAATACTCACACGGACGGTATTGTTCCCGTTGTTATTCAGCAGGGATTACCATTACCTGCAATGGTAACACAGCAATCCACTAGCGTGCAACAGAATTCTTACCCGCAACAAGCACCTCTGCATCTTCCGCAACAACAACAACAGCAGCAGCAGCAACAGCCGCAACCACAACAACAACAACAACAACACGCGCAACAATCACAAAATTATATGCAACAGTATATCGCGCCGCATAATATGTCACCTCGATCATCGCCACAAGCGCTTCAGCCACGGGTGCAGTATTCTGTAAACTATAGCAACACTAGATTACAGCAACCTCCGTTGATGCATCAACAACGCCCGTTGGGAACCTGTCATCAGCAGCAAGTAACATCGTCCACGCATCCACATCAGCAAGCTCAGAATTTGGATCAGCTTGGACAGAACACAAGTTTACGCGGGCTTCTCGCGCACAATTCCATTCCACCGCCTCCTTATCCGTCGTTCCGGGCAACTGCCAATCATACCGTACCGTACCGATTTTCTCCTGGATACAGATATTCTTCAGGTGGCAATCCACAGAGAGTCCAAGTACCACCACCCCACACATATCAAGCAAATACATCCGTTGTACCTGTGACGACACGTTTGCAACAATGCAATTTGACTTCCCCATCAACGCAGCACATGGGAAATTATCCCATCCATCGTTGGCACATACCGCAACAAGCGAATCCTTGCCTTCCTTATACCTTGCCTCGACAGCAACATATGCCCACTTATACCCCAGTTCCTACCAATGATACATACAAAATTACATTAAGAAATCAACAAACCGGTAATAATCAAAAATATAACACCAATGTAAACGCCAATTCGTGCGACAATCCGCCACAGTTGCAGAATTCAGCCACTGTGTCATTGCTACATGCTGTCAGCTCGTCCATACCCAAAACACCTAGTCCTGTGACCACTCCTGGCAAGTCGGACGACACCGAAAAGAGTTTAGATAAGTTTTGTCAGAAATCGTTGAATGATCTGATGCTCACTATTGCGAAATTAGATAGTAATGGAATCCTAGTGATACCAGAAGCTCAAAGAAATCAGGTAGATTCGGCACAAGTTGATAGTTCCACCGACGAGGATATAAACTCAATGGCTGAGAACACAACGGGTTAGTTGAACTTGGTGTTATTTCATTTTATTAGCTCAAAGTGTTAACTATACTTTCAATTGCTTTTGATGCCGTATGACCAGGACTTCGCGCAGGCTTTTTATATCAATTTGTATCTCTCTTTCAGCGGAGAATTCGAAAAGCACAACCGCTTCTATGGTGATGAAGGACGATCCAAACGAGGACTGGTGTGCCGTATGTATGGACGGGGGAGACGCGGTACTGTGCTGCGACAAATGTCCAAAAGTCTTCCATCTTTATTGTCATATACCTAGTTTACAATCATTTCCAGAGTAAGCTTCCCACTCACGATGTATCTTTATCACGCTCGTCTGTTCTCTCCACTATTATTAATTAAATAGTGCTTCTTTCAGCGAGAGTGAAACTTGGCAGTGTATGCTATGTACAAATGTACTCGATTGCTCGGACGATGTATCGAGCAGTGAAAAAAGGCCAAGCGGTATGAGCGCGAAGGAATTGCGAATTGCACAAAGGATTGTCTTGGAACTTTATTGTCAGTATGAACAGAGCCTACCTTTTCGGGAGGTTGTATCGAGCGAGGTAAATGACGAGGCAGTAAAACATTTTTTCGCGATACCGGTACTCGATTGACAAGTCCAGGTAATCTAGCGATCATTTTTTTGTCCGGCAGATTACTGATTATCATCGGATTATCAAGAAGCCAATTGCGTTAGACATAATCAGGGATAAATTGAAATCGGATCATGCAGACCATTACACAGATCTGAGACAAGTCATGGCTGACATCAGACTCATGTTTAAAAATGCTTTTACCTACAATCCTGTAAGCCGATCAAAATTCTTAATTCTTTTTGTCTTATTTACCATCATCGCCTTCCTCTTTTGCGTTTCTATCCGCATCACCCTCTTTTTTTTCAGGTTGATTCGCAAGTTTACCAAGAGGCTAGAAATTTAGAAGAGTTTTTTGAGAAATTGTTATTGAAATGGGCACCAAATTACGCGTATGACGATCCCTTTCTTGCACCCGACAAGGAGGAAGACGAGGAAGTTTTTCCACCCAATAGGAAATACAGACGCATAGTTAACGATTGACAGGAGATAAGCGAATTGTCGAGTACACCTCGTCGGAATTGTTGAGTTTAGGGCTAAATTATTTTCACGATTTTATAACTGTCGGACTAGACTGCAGTTAATAATTTGATAGAATGTGATAAATACTACCGAAACTGTCGTAAAAGCCGATAGCAGAGTGACGTCAAATGACGTGTTAATGTCTTAATGATATTAATAATGTCTCTAACGTCAACAGTGTGTCATTAAAACGTATTTAGACGTCATCTTGCTATCTGGGAAGATTAATTCCTAGAAAACATTGCAAAAAATAAGGTGCATGAGCGTTCTATTTTATTTGAAATATTTATAATAAATTTTTCCGGTTGTCTCTCAGTTTCTCGATTAGATGGACGGTATTAATATTTCACGATGACAAAACGATACTGAAATGTAACTTTTTCGACATGTTTCATTTTTCGAATATATAGATATATTTTAATATAATAAAGTGACGCCGCTCTAGATTTTTAATTACAATCATAGTATATTTTTAGTATATTTAATATAATGCTGCTTGAAGTTTTATCACGTTAGTAACTTCGCAAAAATGCTTAACATTATATTTGACTAATAAGGTAATTAATTTGTTACCCAACTATTTGTTGAATAAGGTTTTCTTCGACATTCGTTTTGTCTTTTTACTCACCGTAAAAAAATATTTTATAAAATATACATATATATAGATAAGAATATTAAATAAAGTTCCATTTATACTATTTTCACTAAGTAGTTAGCTTTTCTTCTTTAAGCGCAACATAATTTCTTTTTTACATCTCTAAAGAAGATAGTTGTTTAAAAATGATAGAGATATTAAAGAGATATTAATATAGGTTTTAAATCATAAAAAGAGAACATAGAAATTATATTTAGGATTTATAGATTATACAAGCTGAGAATTTATTTAAATAAATTCTCTTATATTTTTACGGATACAATTTTAATATCATTTTACAAACGATAAAAGTTATATTTTATTATTATGTATTTTTACAGATTTACTTGTAATAATAATATTTATATGAACTAAAATTGAATTAAACTTTTTTTTGTTAATTAACTCTATAGATACTAAATTTTGAAAAGCGCACCAATAGTTAATTTGAATATGGCGGATGGTGCCCAAACTCTATAGTGACATGGACTTGGGTGCCATTGTGTTTTCTGTTGGTAAACACTCTAGTTAGTATCAACGGATAATAAAAATAGCCTTTCAAAATGTTATAACGTTTGATATTTAATTTATGATTTTTTATAATCGTATTAATATTCAGCGTTTCATCAGAGTGTTCGTTTATGATCTTTTTTGCTAAGAAAGGAGAGGATAAAAAAATAATGGGAGTGTGACGAAGAGAATGTTCAAAACAAAATTCAATCAAGCCGGTTTATTTTGGTAAATATTTACAAGTGCCGCACGTGCGTTAGAATGCCAAGTATAAAATCGAATGTTAAGAGAAAGTACAAGAATATGAAATAACTTATAAACTATGTTTTTATTGTTTTAGGTTTTTTTGCACGTCGAACTTTCCTTGCAGTATTTTATCCTTATTTAACCTTTAAATATATTTACATACATCGAACTATGCCACATTTTTGACGTCATATTTTTCAATGCTGTAAAGAGGCATCGTATGTTTTTTTCTAAGTAAGTATTTTTGTTTTTACTATCTACATTGAAAGATTGTTGGTCATCAGATTGTTCAGCACAAGTTTAAAGCATACCTGTTCTTTTTAGCTGAACTTTGCATAGTTCTTCAGCGTGAAAAGAAAAAGAGAAAAGATGAATCGTGCAAGAAGTTTAGCTAAAGAGAACAGGTCTATTTTTATTTCGACAATTATTTTATCTAAGAGAGCCTTTTCCATAATCTGGATATTATTCTATATATGTATAAGTATAAATATACACAGTCAGTATAAACAGGAGTAACTAGTTGTAGATTGTCGAGTATCGTTTGGAGCAAGAACACTTTATTTTAAGTTAATAATTTGTTGTTGAATCAGTAGTTTTTAACTATTTCAGGCATCATAAACGGTATGGACGTGGAAGCATCTATAACCGAGCGTTTACAGAAATTAAGGCAATGGCAGGTGGAGCAGCAAGAGAGACTACTAAACCAACAACGAATACAAAGGGAGATTTTGAGCCACGAACAAGATCGTATTTATAAAGCACTTGGCTTGCCAACGCACGACTTCAATATTATTGAAAGTACAGATGACGCGTGTGTTACGCGTGAAACGGGGATAAATGCGGAAGAAACGATGCCTGATAAAGCGCTTCAATGTGACGTGAGCAATTCAGACGATGTACTAGAAATAATTGATGACGGAATATCAACGGATCCCGATCCGTCGTACGAAAATTGTAATTGTAACGAAGAGCAGAGTGACGATTCGGATTGTGCCTCTACAATTGTCGATAGAAGTGGAAGTTCTATGAAAGAACGCAGCCCTGGTGTACTGTCACAGGAATTCGTTGTCGATTCGTTAATGGAAGGGATAAAGCCGCTGTCGTTGAATAATGTTTCAAACAAATGTGCTTCGATCGATGACATTCCTCTTCCGTCACCTAGAAAAGATTTTCAAACATTGTTAGAAGAGAAATTGAAGAGAGAATCAGAAATGCCGAATGCGCGGACCGATGCGAAGGTCAAGCCGAAGAAACCGTTCCTAAAGAAGGGTCAAGGACTGTCGAGATTTAAAATACCTGCAAATTCACGTCCGGCAGCGACTGCTGTGAAAAGACACAACACGCCCGTATCCTCTAATACACGAAATATTGATCAAAGTGATAAGAGCAAGAAATCTACCGTACATAAGCATGCACTTCCGAAAACTGTAGACAATGTTTCTGCCGCAAGTGGAAAGCGACAATTGAACTTGAAAAATGTTCCGCTACCGAAAAAGAAGGTTTCCGGTAAATCTATCACCCCTACTAATGGAATCACGCATAACGTTACTACTTCTAATCGATCGAGATACCCACTAGAAATAAATACATCAGATTGTGATTCGAAAGCGGAGAGAGAATTAGAGGAGGTAAGAATATTTGAGCTCTTGGAAGAGAAGGCGGAAAATTCTAGTTTCTGTTCGACATCAAGCACAGTACTTGCATTTTTGCAGCAGTCCACGCCATTTAAGATAAAGAGCAGATTGAATCAAACGAGAAGGGAGAACGGTACTGTGGCGAGTAATAAGGAACAGCAAGACGATGAACGACGGAGCGCTATGATCGAGCAGGAGCCAATGGTTCAACAAGCTGCGCATACTGGAAAATCAAAGTCAAGTGTTCAGCGCCAGGTTGAGCCTCGTAAACATTCTCATACCAATGCCACCGCCACTGTCGATTCCTACTGGGACACCGTAACTGTTGATAATATGCAAGAAGCGGCACAGGATTATTTTATACCTCCCAATCAAGTATTGCAAAGCGACGAAGCATACACAAAGCATCCAGAAAATCATGACACGTCTGTTATCACGGTATCGTCGAACAGCGACGAAGAGAGAGGAACTTCTATGGGAAATGATCGTGATTTAACGCATGACAGTGAAGCCAGTGACGCCAGTGATGCCAGTGATGCCAGTCATCATGTTAGATTCTCAGAATACAATGAATATAGAACCATAGATTTAATCGACATGTCCGACACGGCGAACAGTCCTCCTTTGAAAAACTATCTTGAACAACAGGATTGGGAAGATCATTCCAGCGACACGGAATCATCTGACATTACGAAGAAACTGCCGTTTAATTGTGAGAAACAAATTCGTAATTCCTCTCTGAAAATTATCAGCAATGAAAAAGCAGTTGATACTCCAAGACGATCATCTTTGCAAGATATAACGAGACGCGGCAAGAAAGATTCGTATAATTATGTAATGAAAACTGTACATGTTCCCGAAGAAGATACCTTAAGTTATAAAGACGAGTCGCCTGATGAAGATGCATGCTATGATAACGAATGTACGCCGATAACCGAAGAAATTGTACGAACGTCTGACGAAGAGCGATCCGTCCTGTCGTCGTCGTTGTCGTCGTCGTCATTGTCGTTGTCGGACGCTCGAGAATTAAATGCGCACGAAAGGAAGGAATATGTATTGAGAAGCGAGCCGGAGAAAATAACGGAGAAGATAGCGAAAGTATATTCGAATTTGAGAGAGGCCGATCTTTACTCATCCGAGGGACGGACGAATAAAACGAGCACCTTCGAGACGGAGCTTTTGAAAAGTCGTTTATTAGAACTTGAGAAGGAAATAGACATATTTCGAAGGGAAAGCTCGGCCTTGCTGCTTCAGCGTCGAAAGCTACAGGAGGAGGAGACAATTTTACGTAAACAATATGCAGAGAAAGAGAAGAATTTCGAAGAGAATAGGAGAAGAGTGCAAAACCAATTGGAAGAGGAGAAGAAGAGAGTGGCGCGTGAGAAGGCAGCGATGGAAAGTAGGATTCGCGATGCTCAGGAGAAGGCGAGGCAGAGTAAAACCGATAGGCAAAAGGCGCAGGCTCTGCGAGAAGAATTGGAACAACTGAGAGACGAGCTGACCATCAAGGAGAGCAGGTGGAGCGCCGCTGAATCAAGGTACAAAAGCGAGCTTCGTGTGTTGCGAGTGGAAATTTCCAGGTTGAAGCAAGAAATCGCGAATTTGCAGAATATTAAAAAAACGAACGTTAGAAATCTTAGGAAAAGCACCGGGCAAGTAATTACGAAGGCTATCAATCAAATCAACAAACGCGTCTACGTGGCTCCGTCTAAAGAACCCCCTCCGAAGATTTGTCAAGATTTGTCGGATACTTCGTCCGATACTTCCGTCCGTGACATTGACGACGAGGATGAGGACAAAAGTGGAAACAAGTCGATCGTGAAAGCAATTAATGTGAACGATGGCTTTGGACAAATAGAGGATGATGCATCCGTGAACAAAGTAAGGCATAAACAAGTTGAGATTGAATCGCAGCCTAAGGGCAATCAGAAACTCCCGGAAGGGAACGTTGTGGAAAAGAAGCGATATTTATACGAAAATTTATTGAAAGACGCAACATCGGATTTGATGGAGAATGAAAATCCGTCTTGTACAAAGCAGGGCATGTTGAACGATCCTCAGCCGATAATTACGCAAATGCAGAATGCAAAGAGCAATCATAGATCCAATTCCAGTTCTACGAACGAAGATTTCGAGCGTGCAGCTTACGTTGCGAGTAATACGGAGCATTATGCTAACAGGTCACGCGAAGTAAATCAGGATTCGGATAAAAACGACGCGGAAATGGAAATGGAAAAGAGAAAAGGTCGAATGTCGCCTGAGAAGAATTTAAATTCTACGTTGCACGCCACCTCCTTTCACAGTCAGATTAGCAAGGCGAGTACGGACGCCGTAGAACAGATTCAGTTTCCCGACGGACGCATAGAATACTGGTATCCGAACGGCAATGTCAAGAAGATCTTCCCCGATCAAGAAGTTACAAAGATGATTTATTACAACGGGGACGTTCGCGAGACCGACAAGAATAGGAGAGTAAAATACTTTTATGCCGCGACTCGAACGTGGCACACAACGACTCCCGATGGCTTGGAGATCTTAGAATTTCCCGAGTATGTTTATTTCGTTATCGTTTCGCTATCGTCACGTTCGCTTCCAATCGCTTTGCTTCGTTTTATTCTCCAAATAATGCATAAATAACAATAAATAATAAACACCTAGGATATAAATAAAAGTAATGATAATTAAAAATATAGATAACGTATTGAATAATAAATTAAAAAATTATATATACATATAGCGGTCAAGTGGAAAAGCGTATGCCCGATGGAACCGTCGAAGTGTTGTTCCCGGATGGGACGGTGGCGCAAACTTTTATCAACGGCGACAAGATTCTGACATTACCGAATGGCCAGAAAGAAATTCACACAAAAGAGCATAAGGTGAACAGATGTCTAACTTCTGATTTTGTATTTTAAATATATTGCTCCAATTCGTCTAATATGTATGCTTCGGTTTTTTTTTTTTATAGAATCATATAAACGTGCAAGTTCTTGAGTTAGCGTTATTCATTAAACGACATTTTAATATTTCAGAGACGAGAATATCCTGATGGCACTGTAAAGCTAGTTTACACAGACGGTACCCAAGAAACTCGTTATTCTAGTGGAAGAAAACGATTGAAAGATAAAGATGGTAATCTCTTGATGGATTCGTACGATGTATAAGTCTTTCCAAGATTATTATTATTATTTTTTAAATGAAACAATAGAAACGAAGATATATATATGTGTAAGCGTAAAAGCATATACGATGTTATGTTAATTTATCTCGTAATTGTAAATAACGATTGATATATTGTATAGTAATTATTTTTATAAGAATTTGAAACTTAATGCTGATCTTTTTCATTATAACAAGCGAATAAATAAAGACGGAGAGCTTTTCATAAATATGGAATATTCCGTTAAACTCCGCTAGCTAAAGTAACTTTTTTTTTTTTTTTTTTTTTTAATGAATATTACGCACCTTGTAAATTACTGATATATGACTTACGTCGCTAATTGTAAATTATTAATTTCTTAAAGAAAGTAATTTAGAAATGTCATGAACGAATATTTTTACGATACGATAATCAGACACCGTCTCATTTAATGTTCATAATAATTTTGTTCTAATTAAGTTAGTAAAGTAATTACTACTCCCTAATCACGGTAACTGTCTTATTTGGAGGAGGAGAGGAGAATTAATCACCCCGTTTCTTGTATAAGTAATTTAAAATACGATATAATTTAGCGTTCAAACATTTTCGCCCGCGTGGTACGTTCGATCGATCGAACACCTAATCGATCATCGCGATTACCGGTCACACCTTTCCGCGCAAAAATCATCACGTTGTCAATAATCGATTTTTCGCGGGCAATAAACGCCGACGTGCCGGTGCCGCCGTCACCGTCACCGACTAGAGTGACTATACGTACATACCTCTCACATCTCTCTCGCTCTCTCTTTCTCCCCCCCCCTCTCTCTCTGTCATCCACCACTATCCGACTTATCCGACTATCCCGTTTGGGCAATCATGTGTCTCGTACGTACGTAGTAGCGCGCGTCGCTGTCACCGAACGTCGGCCAGTCGATCGCACGGGGAAACGGGTTTCTCGTTATTTGTTCTATTTGCATCGAGTCTCCGCCGCGAAGCAAGGACACGCGATTTCGTTGCTTGCGAGGGCCGAGCCCGCCCTCCTCCTGGCAAAAAGTGAGTGACGTAATTTTTTCATGTACGCGGTTATGATGAGGAAAGGGAGAAATATATATGTGTGTACATGTGTGTGTGTGTATATATAATTGATAAAATATATTTAAAATTATTCAGAGATATTATACGAATGTGGACGGAGAACGAGGTAAATGAAGCGCAGAAAGGTTATGTTGACGAGGAAATCAAGAATCGGATGATGTGTAAATGCAGGAATGGTTGATAAGTGGAATGGCGTAGATTGTACATATATATACATATATTCGGCTGACAGACGGACAGACAAACAGACGGAGAGAGCGAGAGAGAGAGAGAATTCTTTTCGCGACAAGTATATAATTGCGGAAATACAAATACTTTTTGTCGAAAATCGGGTAACACACGCGCGGCGAAACTGTATTCGTTATAAATTGAAGGATCAAACGGTGCGTAAATGTCGAAATGAATATGAACTGATATGAAGTAACAGGCGGAATGACGTAATATTTGCGAGCGCGGGGAGAGAGAGAAAGAGAGAAGTTGTTATTGGCGGATAGACCATCTGACATTTATAATATCTATCGGAGCAAGTAACAGACAGACGATAAAAAAAGAAGGAACGAACGAGAGATTAAACCGATGGAATAAATTAACGGATGAATCACGGTTGGGTGAAGAAAGTACGTGCGTGTGTGCGTTTGTGCGGAATTGCGAATATGTAACAATAGTGAAGTTAAAGGCAGAAAAAGACAGAGAGAGAGAGAGAGAGAGAGAGAAACTGCGTGGTTTATTATTTCGGGTGACTTTACCGTCGAATAAAAAAGAGAAAATATATAATAGAACGATATATCGAAAGGGGAAAAAAGGACAGAGTGACACTGAGTGCCGATAAAAACGTTAAGTGGCATAATTGCGCGCGAATATAACGATCCGCCTAAGAAGCCTGCAAACAGAATGACGTGGTAAAGTTAAGTTAGAGAGGGAGGAGGGGGGGATTTATTTTCGTCTTTCGGTAAACCCGATTCAAAATAAGTGAAAAAAAGATGCTACGATGCGTTCGTTGATTTGTTAAAAGTAATAAAGGAAATAATTAAAGAATATTTGAATTGTAAATTCAATATTCATCAATATTCAATATTAAATAATCTGGAATAAAATGGTCACTTGTCAGAAATGATTTTTTTTTGCGCGTTAAGAATTGCATTGTCAATTCTATCGCCTGATACATGCCAATGATTTTGCAAATAATTAATTGAATTCAATTCCTTCTTACAATGTTCCGTTACGCGACTTGAGAGTGTGTATCGTAAATGTTTAGGTTTATTTCTCAATTTTAAGTTACTCCGACTTCGGTGTATCATCTTGGAAGCGAAAGGAATAAAAATTTCTGTATTTGTGCTAGATAATTTTAAAGTAACTTTATAATACGTGCGACATTTTGCATTAAAATTCCCTCTGTGCTTGGAGACATTTCTTGTCACCGCCAATTTAAACAGCGTTTGCTCTTTCATTGTAGATTGTGATTTAGTTTATATGCATATGTACGTATGCACATACACAGGCTATCGATATTCACTTCAAGTATTAAAAATTTTTAGTTTACGTAACGTACACCACAGAGTTTCAGTACTGGCAGTGAATATCGGAACGCAGCCTTTATTTACATACGGTTGAGTTAATTAAATTTACGATGACAATACATATCCCAGATAGCACGCATGTCTAAAAGATGTCGTAAAGATGTCTTTTAGACACGCGTGTCTAAAAGATGTCTTTACGACGTCTTTCAGACATACGTGCTGTCTGGGATATATGATTTTTCCATTGCACGACAGCTATTAATTCCTGCAAGTTAGGAATTTTTAGTCTCTAGGACTAGAGAGTCCTGGAGACTCTCTAGTCATAATTAGATATGCGAGTTATTGACATTTCTAATTATAACTAAAAAGCTCTAATTAACTATGGAAATTGTTTCAAAATGTACAGTATTAATGCGTTAAACGCATTATCCTAAAACGCAAGAATATTTGATTAAATCTTATTATATACTTATTATATACTTATTATACTTATTATATACTTGAAGGATGAGCAGGACAAAGGAACAAGCGGGTTCATCCAAGTCATCGGGATCCGCAGGCTCTACGGAGGAAAAAGAGAAGGATGAGAGGATGTTTGAATGCAATATCTGTTTGGATACCGCGAAAGATGCAGTAGTCAGTATGTGCGGCCATCTGTTCTGGTAAGCATTTGATAATAACGTAACGTGTCAAAGAGTGAAATATTACCTATAATTTGAATGATATGATTGATAATAATCCAGTTGGCCGTGTCTGCACCAGTGGCTGGAGACTAGACCTACTAGGCAGGTTTGTCCTGTATGCAAGGCTGCTATAAGCAAAGAAAAAGTCATTCCATTATATGGACGTGGAGCTACAAAGCAAGAAGATCCAAGGTATAACTTGTTTTTTTCTGTCACAATTAAAAAAATTAATTATTGCTCCTTTTTACTCAAGGATTATGTAAACAAATTTACAATCAAACTAGAACAAAAACGCCATTTACGGTCGGAGATAGATCTTTAGTAACCTAGTATTAAAAAAATTTACATGTGTAATATCATGTTAAATTATAGGAGATAATTGTTTTATTACCATTGCTTATTATACCTGTATCTAGTATATTGATGCATTGGTGGCGTGCGAGCAGTGAACTATATACTGGAATACTGTACTGAAACGTGAAATTTCGTGCTGGCGCCCGGGCACCAAGAAGAAAAAGACGGATTAATTGGTTTCTGTCTGTTTAACGAATTTTAATCGGTCAATGGTATTCTATTATTTTTGTTTCCCTGGAATATGCTTTGGTCACAAATAAACGGCTCTATAGTTCACTGCATGAGAGTCGCCCCAAGGATGGGGCTTGCGTTCGATCACGTTTAAGTTTACGGGAGACGCTTACGTTAAGACTAAGATTTTATGTTAAGATAACGTTGCGTGTGTTATCGCAAATGAGTTTTTGTTTGAAGTCACCTGTATGCTGTAATAAGCTATTATATTTTTGAAGGGCTTGGCCTACAAAATAATATAAGTTTAATTGGTGAAAACGATTTTTGTTTCAGGAACAACGTGCCACCGCGCCCGGCCGGTCAAAGGTCAGAGCCAGAAGCCAATGTCGGTTTTCCCGGCTTTGGTTTCGGCGATGGTTCCTACATGTCGTTCGGCATTGGCACTTTTCCGTTCGCTTTCTTTACGTCGACTTTTAATTTCGGAGAAACACGACCAAGCGCAGGTAACACTTGTCATAAGTTTAAGGGGACTGGTACAATTGCGAGATGAACTTATCTTCGTGTTCCTGTTTCTCATATATGAGACAATAATTGAGAGGTAATGTATAAAAAAAATTAATTTATTTCCAGCTCCCAGAGGCACACCGCAATATGAGGAAGATCAGTTTTTATCCAAGATATTTTTGTGGTTAGCGATAATATTCATCTGCTGGCTGCTGATGGCATAACATTGTTTCTAAATCACATACCAGTCTGCTCCATAATTTGTAATACTTTGTCTTATGATATCCTGTTGGTTCGTGATAATCGCAACATTGGTATTGGTTTCCACGTGGCTCTTGCAAAGTCCTTTAAAGCTCCCGTTCATTCACTGCCTCCATCTTTGATTGATGACGTTAGAAGTAAAAAAATATATGAAAATTTTTGCAACGTAAGACATTATTAAAATAAAAATATTTTTCTATTGAATTTAATTAAAGCGTTTGTAATCGATGTAAAATAGACTTGTAAGATATATCGAAAACTCCCTTTTTGTTTGGAAAAATGATGTAATAAGTATTGCACCCCGAGAAGAATACTGTCAACTGAAAAATTTCGATTTTGACTTATAAGCCCATAAAAAGTATATAATATTACCTACGTGCTATAATAGTCTCACAAGTCTATGCAAAATCCGCTTATCCGCTGCACGAGGCAAAGGTGTCGTTAATCTTTTAAACCGGTTATCTATCCGTTGAGGCAGCACTGGTGGTCCAACTGCCGGGAGGGCGTCATTTTTCATGTTAATGCAATGATTTTGTATTTAAAATAATTGCCGTAATGTTAAAATATATCGAAACTCCCATTTTGTTATAATTTAATATGTGACAGTAAATATTTACTTCAATTCAGCAGTTGTCAAATAAATAAAACAGGCTGTTTGACAGCTGCTGAAATAAATATTTACTTTTACATATTAAGTTTTATAAAATAGGAATTTTCGATATATTTTAACACCACGACAATTATTTTAAATACAAGATCACTGCACTAACACGAAAAATGTCGCTGTATGTACGTTGCAAGAATAATTTAGCTTTTTAACATCATTTTTTTATGCCTGACAGTTCACAATTGACATTGTGCGCACTATGCGGACTTGCCAATCGAGCCAGCAGGAGCTTTAAAAAAAAAAAACAACAGAAATATATAAAGTTCGTTTACGCGTGTCCCAAACTGTACGAGTAATGTCCATTTCTACCAATGTAGATTGACTTTAATCAGTTTAACTTACTTTTTATTTTTTTTCCTACTTCGTACAACTAGAAAAGGATAAAAAGTAAAAGTTAATCTGTATTGGAAATGGACATAAAAAAAACTCGTTTCTTCCTATTTTAGAAAAGAGGAAGAAAGGTAACATCGAGTGTTTTGTCCATGTAAAATGTTTTACACGGTTTCGTTGGCATTTGTATACTTCGAATGGGATGATTCCTCTCCCATTTGGATAATTCTGATATTTTGATGTCACTTTTTTATGTACATATTATATATATTATTATTATTACCCATAGAGGGAGTGCGTGCATCTGCTATAATATTTAAAGTATAAAAATGTATGAGTTAAGTGAATACGCAGTGAGGGGAAGATATTAATGTAGATCATTAAGATAAATCGCGGGTTTGTGAGAAACTGCAAATTTGAACAGTGTGTATATAATAAATCAATAAACAATATATATATATACATACCTGTGTGTGTATAATTTTGAGTTTAAATAAAAATTGCGTACGCATTTAAACAATCTAATATATTATGGAATATTAATAATATAGTATATACATTGAAATATAACGGGACGTAAAAAATGGATTCTTACGAGACTATCAGTAGTAATTAATTTATTCATAGTTCTTTCGTTCAATGATGTTCAATTCTGCTGTGATTCTGTGAGGTCTTCTTAAGTCTATTTATGTAGTCATTACTCAAATCTCATTTCAAAAGCACATTATGTAAGATACTCAAAATGGAGTTTTATGTTTCGAGACGTGGACAGTTCAACAGGTCATATTTTGATTAGAAATCAATTGAAACTACTCGGTTAAAAAACGAAATGGCACATGATGAATGGCAAAAAAAATGGATCGAGTTGTGTAAACGCAAAAGAAACATTTTATCTCCTTTGAAAATATTTTATTAGAGAACGTATAATAGATCACAAAAATATAATGGAAACTAAAAAAAAAAAACAGTTTTATAAAAAATAAAGAGACTTGTGGGTGAAAATTTCAATTGCTTTCAATATTAGTAACCCTTATTAATAAAAAAGTAAAACAATTTAAAAAAAAATCAATATTTATTATCTGATATTAATTCTAATATCAGTAATCTAATATCACTAATATTACTGATCAACTTACCATATGTATGTACATACATACATTGGACACAGAAAAACAATTGCAACAACTAGGTTAATTTAAAGCAGTGAAAGAGCGCCAATATCGAATTGCAACAGATGGAGAAGTGATTAGAGATGCATAAATAGATACTCTGTGATTGAATCACGTATCCACATCTACTATATAAAATCCTATCCATAAATGATTCGGATAACGTACAAATTGACGGACATAAAACATTTTTTTTTAATATTCATAAAATTCATAAAAGAAGTTTTTATGGATATAATTAAGAGTTTCTAAAGAAACTTTTGTAGAGTACACTATTAATACTATTTAAACTCCAATTAGTTGATTTAATAATTATATCAATAACTTAATCTGTTATTTCTTAATTTGTTTGGTTATAAAAATTTTGTAGGGTTAAAGAATTAGTAGAAATAAAGAATATAATGTAATTAATGGGATCTGTGGGATATCGCACTGTGCAATGTTCCATCCTATTTTAGATTTGGCATCTATCACAGATTGCAGCTCTTCGAGAGAATGCCAATATAATGCACCGAAAATCGCAACTCGATAAAAGCAATTTACATAGATCAGGAAATTACTGCTACTGTACACAATATAGCTTACTCTCTTGGAATATTAACAACAAACAAAACTATTGTATCTTGAATATCTACGATGTATATAGAAATAAACGATCAAAAATTATTTATTTTTCCTAGAGATAATTACGATTAGTTTTGATAGAATGCTGCTTCTCACAATATACGCCAATTGGAAGATTTACATCTCCTCCTTATCTCTCATGAAGCCTTTGGAGACTAGCAAGTCATTACATTCTTTTCGAGTCAATTTGGACAACCCGTGTCTCTCTAGCTCCTGCAACATTTTCAGAAATTAATAGTAGGATATTACGAATTATAATTATGTTAATATTTTCTTTTTATTATTAAACCTTTCCACGTGCGTTCAATAACACGAGTTCTGGTATTGCGCCTTGAATATGCTTGAATTCCACATTCTCGCCACTGTACGTGTATTAAGGAAAAAAAGTAATATATAGTTCGATGGAATCTTGATTGAATTTGTTTAGTCTTTTATTTTGCTGTTATTTTGGGGAACTTATAAACTTTTGGGAAAATTATACACTTTTAAGTATCTTATATTAAGATTACTATTTTTAATAAATTAGAAGCATTAAAATATGCAAAACACATCTGTACGCTAGATCTTTAGAAAACACATAACACGCAATTTTTTATATATCTACATATAAAAAGTTAACTTTACCTATCTATCAACCTTCAAATTGTCAATGTTGTTTTAAATTATTTTTCATGTATGTGTACGTATGTAACAAAAATAAAAAATAAGACAAAATGTGTGAAAAATGAATAAAATAAGTATTTTACGTCAACTGTCACTAACAATGCAGTTGACAATAAATTTTAAAAATGTATAAATAGAAAAACAAGTATGCTATTATAAAGGATACTATTGCGGTAGGTCCTCGAAAATAAATTTCTTGACATCCGGCAGCCGATTGAGCGAGCAACCGCTACAGCTCTGGAAAACAAATAACGTAAATAACGTTTCCTCGTGTGTCACGAGGAAACCGGTCCGTACGAGATGTGATTACAATTTCTCAATATATAAAACATCATTTAATTACTCTTATAGCAATTGTATATTGCAATTATAATACAGAAAAATCGGAAGTCATGCGTTCTAATGAGCGATATCCGATAAGACATCATGTTGATTTAACATAAAACAGAAACACACGTTACCTCGACTCTCGCAGACGCGTAAGAAAAATCGTCCGCGGCGTCCGTGGAATTCGCGACGGAAACAAACGAAAGTGTGAAAGCGACTGTAATAAATAACAGACGGTAGCTAACGATCATGGTGGATGCCATGTTTGTCATTCGATTGAGAATTGAGACGTAATAAGGCCGGTTCTACAATACGTCGCGTCGTACGTCGGACGTCGGACGTCGGAACACGCAGCCGGATATGGTCCAATGAGGAAAATTCGTTTTCGAAAAAGAAATTCTCTCATTGGATCATTGGCTGCGTTCCAACATCTGACATGTACCTAAAAGGAAACGGAACCGGTTGCTTCTCTTTTTTCTTAGAATTTTAGATTATTGACAGTGAGTTTGTCTATTTTGACGAACCAGTTACGCTCTTTGCATTTCTTGATAAATATTTGCTCATTGGAGCTGAATTATCTTCCTTTTTTATTATTATTATTATTATTATTATTATTATTATTATTATAACAGTCTTTTTATTTAAAATAAAGAAGTAACTTAATTTACAACAAAAGTAAATTTGAAACAATTAATTTTGAATGGCTGCATTTAGTAGAAAAAGCAATTTAATAAGCATAAAATGCGGTTGGATAGTTTTCTTTATATAATAATTATATGATTAGATTAACTTTGATCTTGGTTTAACTTAACCGCGATTAAAATGATAAAAATTAATCTACATTGATAGAAATGGACATAAAAATGCAGGAAATAGGTCCGTTCGGTCTGTTCTATTTATCTGAACTTCTTGCGCAGTTTATCCTGTCTCTTTTTCTCTCTAACGTGAAAAGAAAAAGAGGACAGATGAACCGTGCAAAAAGTTCAGCTGAAAAAGGAGTCGCGCCGTAAAAGGAACAGACTTCTCGACCCTCGCCGTAGCTGATTGGTCACCCGCGACGCGTCACACTCAGCTCGACCAATGCCGCCGAGTCTGGCTCGAATGCGGCTACTCTCCGAGAAAATCTTCTGTCGCGCGCTGGATTGTCATGACAAGTAGTAACGCCAGTGTAGTCGTCTCCATTTTCGCCCCTTCCTCACGCAAGTTTCCTGCTCCGCCAGCTCCGCGCGCACGTCCTGGCGTCACGGGCGAGGGGACGTGGTCGCGTTCTTCCAAAAACGAGGGAAAGAGGAGAGAGAGAGAGAGAGGAAAAAAAATCGGGCGAAACATTTCGTCAAAAAGAAAGAGTGGAGGAGGAAGCGTCAATCGTGGCGGTGGCGTCGACACAAGATACGAAACGGCGACAACAACGGCGTGCGTGGATGCCCCGTCGGGATTTCCACCTTGCGGTAGCACCACTAGCACCCAGCGTGCATGTATAAGGACGCGCTTGCCGACGAGGTAAACAAGAATGGACGTGGAAGAGGGTGAGGCGAAAATGTGCAGGCTATGCGGCCAGTACGAGAAGATCTACATCGACGTGTTTGGGGAGGAGGGTGTCAGACGCTACCTCGGCACGAAGATACACGAGAAGATCAACATCCTGGTGAGTCGCGGTTACTCGTCGCGCCTGGACGCTTCGCTTCACGCTTCTTTTCGCCGACCCGGTCATAACCCTATAGGGTTAGAAAAAATGGCTATGAGAGAAAGGGAGATGTTCTTTTTCCTTCCTTGCTATATGATGGTTTTTCTTGCTCCAAAACAGCATGCTTATTTATACGCAGCGCATCTTGTTTGCTTGTAGCATGCTCGGCTTGTCTTTCACGTTTGTTGATCCCCAGGGAGCATTTTTTCCCCCAAATTCAGAAGCATCAATACTTTTTGGTCGAATTTGATCCTTAAGTATTAACATAATTAATTACTATGCTTACTTTAAAATAATTGTGATTTTAAACAATTAATTGAACTAATTTTATTGAATACACTTTCTAACATTCAACTCTTGTTAATATAATTAACAAGGGTTTGAAGCGATGAGGTTTGTGTAATTCATGTTGAATTGTTAATTTTGTGTTAATTGGTCTCCTGTTTACTACATCGCTTCATCAACAGCTTTCTTTTTCTGTTAAGAAATAACAAACATTTTAATTAATTAATATATTATAATGATCTGCTTTTATTTAAAGATAGACCTTAAGTTTCAAAAAGAGATTGGAGGATATTGTCATATGTTGGAAATTGATATTTAATAGGAGCTTTCTCTAGCGAGTTATACACTCATCGATTGGCAAAAGATTTCTTTATATTTGCTCCAATATCGCAGTTAAAAATAGACGTTTTATGTGTGTTACTTCATCAACGAGATTCTCATAGAATCTCCCGTGGAATTTCTATCGCTACTGTTCGAAAAAGAAATTATTAATTAATACACAGAGAAATATTGTGTTTATATTTTCATGTGCGAGTGTTTGTAAACGTGCCATGAGATTATTGTACAAGTTAATTTTTACATTTGTACAAATTGTTTGGGCGAATTCTTTGGAGAGAAGAGTAATGAGCTTTATTTAAAATTGTAAGTAATGAATATTGTAACTGGGTAAAAATTATATATTTAAGTTTGTTGGTAATTCCAGGCTTGGATGTTGTCGTAGAACTTTAGTGGGTACCAGAATGTAACGATATATTTATATATTTGTCACAAATTGTTGTATCTATAGAGCAGAGCGGTAGTATTTACGTAATTAATATTTAGTAAAAAGAAGGAAAAAGGAAAAAAAGAATTAATGAGGCCTAATGTCGCTTAATAAGGTTATATCTTCTTGCAAGTATATCACGAGTACACTTTTCAAAACTTAGATCACTTTTGTTTGTGAATCGCAGATAGATGAGAAGGATCCTCTGCCCAAGGCGATCTGTGTTCAGTGTCTGGGCAAGCTCGAATTCGTTTGTGACTTCCAAGAGGAGTGTCGGCGCACCCAACAGGTGTTACGCGATCAGTACAATCTACCACCGTTAACAGAGTCCGTAAGTCTCTGTACTTTGTTTATACTTCATCTACCGCTCTACTGCTCTTTTATCATGCTGTTTTATCACAATCAATCCTATCTTAAATCACAAAATTTCATGACATATAAATATAAATTTCAGTAGTGTGAAATAATAAACGCGATATAATAAAGTCCATATACATGTATAAAGAGGAAAATAAAATTTAACAATTTATAAGCAAAGTTTTGCAAAAATATACTTTCTTTTTTATTTCTTTTCTTTTTTATTAATTGTTAATCAAGTTGTTAATATATAATTTTAATAAAGTCGAATATTCTTGTATTAAAATTATCATATGTATTCTTTATTCATACTTATTCTTTATTATTATTATTATAAATGAAAAATGAGTCAATGTAAAATATTTGCATAAAATGTTAATATTATGAATATCTGAACGAAAAACGATTAAATTTTTTCAATTGCTTGTAAATTTACCCACATTGTTATCAAAATAGAGACATATTCTGGTACCCACTTCTAATTCGATTTCTCTCCAGACAGAGGTAAAGATTGAAGAATCAACATCGCCGGTGGGCACGTCGTCGTCGGATAATAACAACAGTATTGAAAAGAATCTTAATTCCACCGGAAGCAGTCAAGCTGAGGAGAACCATGTTGAAGTAGTCAAGGATTTGGAACAGCCGAAAAAGAGAAATACGTCTCCGAAGATTTTGAGAAGCCTTCGCAGTCAGCAACAGCAGCAACAGGTTTCCAAGTGCAACGATAAAGCCGCAGAAAAAAATGCGCAGACTCAGAGTACAGAAACATCGCTGACTCGTTGGCTCAGAAGCAGGCAAAGCGCGGATTCGTCTGTAGTGGACCTCGAGGAGATTCCGATCGCAAGTCGATTAAGGAGTCACAACAATAACGTCGAAAATAACATCAGTACACGTTCTGCGAACAACAACAATATTAGCAACAACGAGAGTACGGACAAACAGAGCAACAGTCCGAAGCAACAGCACCTGGATTCATCAGCGACGATTCAGTTCCCAACCTCAGCTTTGAATAAATTATTGACGATTGTTTCTAGCTCTCCCGATATCGAGGTCTCGGTAAAGGAGACGAGAAATCGGAATAATGACGCCGAGGATATTAGCTTCACCGTCGAGCTGTGCAAGAAGCAAAACGATGAGGTGTCGTCGGCGCGAGCGCGGGTCTTGCCCGATCAGGACTATTGTCTAGTCGACACGGCGATCGTGGATCTGCTGCAGAGCGAAAACAGCGCGGAGGTGAACGGCATTGTCAACACCATCCTTAGCAGTACGTCGCCGAAGAACAGCAGCGCGGCGGCAAAGTTGAAAAATTTAGCGGAGTTGGAGCAACGGTTAGAAGCCACGCAGAACCCAGAGGACCTTTTTAAGATCGACGGCGAGGAGATTAAGGTGGACGATAACGTGGAGCACGTTGTAAATGAAACGCAAAACGGTTACGCGTGTAAGCTCTGCCGAAAGTTCTACGAGCGCCGAGACAAATGTACGGTTCACGTGAAAACGCATCTCGGTATCAAGCAGTATACGTGCGTTGTCTGCAACGCCAAGTTTGTTTGCAAGTCTGACGTGATGAAACACATCCGATGCTCGCATACCAATCCTAGGCCCATACAATGTCCCAAGTGTCCTAAACGATTCAAATCCAAATTCTACCTGGCCGAACACGACAATGTTCACAAAGGTGTGCGGCCGTACAGTTGCGCGGACTGTGGGCAGAGTTATCACCACAAGGTTTCGTTGCAGATCCACATGAAGTCGCATCTGCCGCCGCAAAATCTGGCCTGCGAATATTGCGGCAAAGTCTTCCCATTTCGCACGAGATTGCTCGGCCATATCGCGAGTGTTCATATGAAAAAACGGCGCAATTTCCGCTGTCGCTTCTGTTATAATCTTTACTCGAGTCTGTCGGTGCTGAACGAGCATATCAAAACTCGCCACGCGACCACGTACACGTGCGAGACATGTGGCAAGACCTTCAAAGTCGCTTCCAAATACAAGGCGCACGTGCTGCAGCACTCCAATCCCAAGCCGTTTGTGTGCAACGTTTGCAACAACCGTTATGCGTCTAAAGCGTTTCTAAACGAGCACCTGTTGAAGCACGAGGGTTTGCGTAAACACGTGTGCCAAGAGTGCGGCGCGAGTTTCGCACAGGCGAGTCATTTGGCCGCTCATCGTCATGTACATGGGGAAAAGACGCACGCGTGCCCGGAATGCGGTAAAAAGTTCAATCGTCGCGACAACATGAAGGTGCATCGAAAAC
Organism: Temnothorax longispinosus; assembly: GCF_030848805.1. NCBI lineage: Eukaryota > Metazoa > Arthropoda > Insecta > Hymenoptera > Formicidae > Temnothorax > Temnothorax longispinosus. The sequence goes on from NC_092366.1 coordinate 4,426,370, forward strand.
GGCATTTCGACGAGAAGAAGCCTAGCGCGACTGGCAAACAGAAGGTTACATCCAACAATAACAACCTGACTGCCTTTACCACGTCCGTTAACGAGAAATAATGACGGAGTGGCGCTCACAACAACAACAAGATAATCACTGGAGAGGAGAAAAGACTATAGAGATCTGTACAAATCTCGTAATAGGCTGAATCAAAATTTACGAGGAATTGAAGAAAGAAGGGAAGAATCCGAGATTGAATACTTGACAAGAGTATTTCGGTAGAAGATTGCTCAAAGATGACAGCCTTTGCGTATACACAATTGGTGCTTCGATGAATTCCCAAACGTCATTCCTTTTATCTTTAGCAATACAACCAAACTCCCCCCCTCTCTTCACCTATTCTTAACTCGTCGGGACCAATCTCTCTATGCTTAACCCTTTCCCTCGAGCCCGTTCTTATTTTAATAGTACATACATGGAATGAAAATGAAGGGTACAGGGAAAAAACGATAAAAGTTTACTTTTTGTTAAAATTGATCTGATTATTCTATCTTGTAGCATCAGTTTCAAAGAACTTTCATAATTCTTATCTATTTTGATAAAGAACAGTTTCAAATAAAGCCGAAAGATGTACCATGTTGGGGTACAAAAAATGATCATAATCAACACGCTTGTAGTGAAGAATCTGTTAGAGTTCATCATAATTCCAATATAAACATTAAGTAAATACTGCGTTCCGATATTCACTAAATTTTGTACTAATTTTTTCAATAGTTAAGATATTCGAGATGTATTAGGACTTGAAACATTTTTCTCGAAATTACTCCGGATGGACATTGATCGTTTTTTCCTTGTATCCTTCAAATGTTGATCGCGACAAGTACGGTAAATGTACCAATGCCTGATTACGTACCTATGTCTGGACATTTTTATTATTTTAGTCCTTAAATAAGTTATAACTCGAATTCAAATCAAAGAATCAAAGATAAAAATATTTTTCTTACATTACATTTTTATCTTTGATTTTAATTCGTGTTATACTTATTTACAAACTAAAATGACAAAGGTGTCCAGAAGACATAAGTCTTAAGTGTTTCGACATTTACCTTAATAGTATACACGCACGGTACTTGTTATTTGTCATTTATTTCCTTACTCTATGGCTGCGTTCCGATATAACCATGTAATTACATGACGAATTTAAAAATAGCGAAAGAACAGGGGAATATGTTAAAAATACGAAAGCGGAGACGAAGTTTTGAGGGTAAAAAGTAAAAGATATTTTTTAGTACCATGCGATTTCAAGTGACAAATATTACAACTGCCGTCATACAACGGGATTCCTATATTTTCTTCGACAGATTCTGTGGCAAATATTATTTCGAAATTCTAAACCTAATTAAAAACTTTACGTACGCATACGTGCCGGTGTTCCTTAAGAAGTCAAGAATATGGAGGTGTTAAGAATAGAACGGTTATAATACTAGTGAAACGTTTTTTCTATAAGTGTTAAATCTTAGTATTATTTTCTACAAAGATTACACTAATTTTCTATTCACGAGTAAAACTTTGCGATATTCTGTCTCTCTTTTTTTAATTTGGATAATTGAGATTGTCGAGTTTGGGAACGTTAGAATTAATCTTTTCATTCGAGCGTTTATGTAGTAAATATTAATCTATCGTATACCGAAACCGTGATTTAGTTTAGCCTGTAATGATATACGCGTTTTTTTTACCGTGGACCTAGAAAGATTAGATTCTCATTAAGGACTGATTGAAGAACATTAGTGTGAAACTTCTTAAAGCTATCTGAACTTTGCTAAGAGAAATTGGTATAATAATAAAATAAAGGCTGTTAAAAAATAATATAAGATACGTAATGACAATCAGGAAAGGAAATCACACGAAAACACACGTCATTAGTGCCCAAGAAAAGAACTGGATGTGTCCAAAAACCGAAAAACATGCTCGGTTGACGACACGTTAATTACCCTCATGAAAAAACACGCCTTTTTATAATACTTCCCCTCCTCATGAATACAGCAAGTCTTTGAAAAATGTTTATTTTGTAATATAGACAATACACGTTCACCGAATTACAGCCAAAAGTATGATTAATCGAATAAATGCATAGTTTCATTAAAAAATTAATGACTTAATACGTATGTGTGTGTGCGTGCGTACATGGTGTGCGTGACACCAGGAACAGGGCTTCCAAAATTGATAATATAACGAGAGCGGCGATATTTTCTATAAATCTTTACACGTGAGATTCGTATGTGAAAAATTTTTAACGATTTTCAATATCTTTTGGAGTACATTTTATAATAATTGTTATATTAAAAATAAAAAAGCGTTACATATAGACGTTTAAAGTATTATGTATTTTATAAAAACGTGTATTTTACTTACACATACACACTAATACGAAACTGCGAAAGAAATATAGCAAGTGCCTTGATTCAAGTCTTCGATGTTATAAAGTAATCTAGGAAGACAAAATAATTGCAATTAATAGGAGTATTATGAGCTACTTTTAAGTAGAATAAATGGCGGCAGCAAGAATGCAGATATTTACAAATTATCAAGAGAAATGTGCCTTTTATCGCACGATTATGGACTATTGTATAATTACAGTACTCATAAAATGTGAGTTGGTATTTATAATTAACTATAAAAAATTTTTTTCCTATAGTTTTTGAAGTGATCAGCAATATGAGCTATTTTGTACGTATATATTATACATATAATTACGAGGTAACATTTATATATAATTAGAAGATAATACTCCTTTCCTTGATCATTGAAGACACGTCCGTGTGTTAATTGCATATAGAGATAAGTTAAGTGACTCCATACACACACACACGCACATACACACACTCGCGCGCACGCGCGCACATTTGTATATTTATATAGAATTAATTTCCACGATAAAAAACTTGTTTAATGATTCCACTGTTGCCTTAATAAAAGTATGATACTTTTCAAATACTTTTGATTCATTTTATCCTACATTTAAGTTTCCTAAAGTGACACATTGGTGTTTTAACTATAATTTTATATGTAATTTATTGTTGATTATACTTTATTGAGAAAGTAAAAATTAATTTACGTATACATATAATGAGTTGAATTATACGTAACTAAATATATATGTATATAGAGCACACAGTTCATAAACTGTTTCTAGAAGACTGTTAGGATGATGGAATTTTTTACTACTTTACGGTGGAGCTTTTTGTGGAAAAAAGAATGGAGTGATCGAACCCGACAGAGCCATAATCTCTAAAAAAAAAACTTAATTTATGTATATTGTTTTAGATAAATTGTTTCTTATAAATTCTCTATACATAAAAATATTAGATAGTTTGTTAGAATAGAATTTATTACTTCAGCATTAAGATAGTTTATTAAAAAGTAAGTATTTTATGTTTTATGTTGTTTATATATTTTAAAATCTGTAAGAATAAAATGTGATTTCTTTGACAGAATTATGTCAAATGGTCAACTCATAATCAGCAGATTCCGAATTCAACTCCGATCTTCATCCTCATATATATACTTCGATTTGATGAGATATGGCTGGAAAGTTAAAGGGGTTGTTAGTGCGAAAATTCGTAAATTTCTCTTCCTTATTTTTTATCATATTCATTGGCTAATTATATATTAATATATATATAATTAATAATATAATATTAATATTTATTTTATATATTTTATAACATTATACTTTGCGTCGTCACGTTAACTTTGCACGTACGCAACTCGTCTTTTATCTCTTCTCTCTGCCATGTTCTTCACGTTGCTTCTCTGTGTGTGTTTTCCCTGTTATAAATTATAAATAAATACTAATAATATAAATTAAATATTTCACTGACTTTTTTATTATAGAATTAATAATCATCTAACATCATCACAGACATCAGAAATGCTAAAATTATTAAATTATTTCAGATCCACAAGGACGATCCTCTGCCGCAACAAATTTGTGCGAGTTGTGTCGACAAATTAGATTTTGTATGTGACTTTTACGACAGCTGTCATGTAATTCAGGAGAGATTATGGTGGCTTATTGTAAGTATTATGCTAATCTCGCAACACAGATCATTCATAAGATATTGAGATTTATAATAGTGTGAGTGAATAGAAAAAATGCTAATTCTGCAATGTAGAACCGAGAGCTTGCGCCGCGATAGTCTGCACCATGCGAAATAAATGCATATAGTTAATTAATTTAGACCGGTGGTAAGATTATTCTTACTGCTGGTTACTGAATTATTGATACATGCATTTAATATTATATATCATGTTTTCTTCTTCAATACCGCAATCGGATATTTTGTCTTAATTTTTTAAATAGAATAGTGTCTTTTTAGGATGCGTTAACTTCGTTTAGTCTTTTATGATATTTTAATAGGATTGACTCTTTTATGTATCATAAACATTCGATTTTTTAAATCCTTAATGAAACTTCTTAATCAGAATTGCACTTGCTAGATCTCTGAGCTGATATCTTATCGTTCAGGTCCATTTGGGTATATTTTGCATTAACTCGGTTATTTTATTTTTATTACGACTAGGAATCTTCGAAGAATCAACGCCAAGAGATACAGAAACAGCCCGCTGATTATCAAACGAATAAAGGAGACGATCCGACGCAGGAAGGAGTAACTTTGGGCACGGAATATTCGAAAGAATATTCGAACATCATTATTAAAGAGGAATGCCTGCCAGATTTAAATTTGGAATTGTATCCTTCGAACCAAGAGACACAGGAACAGCCCGCTAGCTATCAAACGAATAAAGGAGACGATCCGATGCAGGAAGGAGTAACTTTGGGCACGGAATATTCGACAGAACATTTGAACATTATTATTAAAGAGGAATGCCTGCCAGATTTAAATTTGGAATTGTATTCTTCGAAGAATTCAGTGGTATGTTTTTTTATTATCTTTCATAGTTTCGGAGATATTCGGCTCTAAAGAGAAAAGCCGATCTTTTTCAAAGGGGTGTTATATCCCCTAAACACGCGTATGAGCACGTATAAAATAATACGTGTCCCTTATTTTCATGTAGAGAACAACATACTAAAAGCTCATTAAAATCGGAGGGGGATACTTCCATGGGTTTCCTTGTTAGTTATTAATTGCTCTCTTTTCCACTAATCTGCATAAAAAAATTTGATGTCTAATAATTATACATAAGGGTGACATGTGGCGGTCGACTGGTAGTTGTCATCTTTCGAGATGGATCAATCTTCATCCTACTTAAGCCTTTATAAGAAATTGATAAAAGAATACGAGATTATAATTACGTGAGATTGTAATCTGATAATAAATTGATACATAAAAAAGATATAATTATATGTAACCGAAATATATATAATATTTAATAAAATAGGTTTGGTTACACATTTTCAGGATTTCTTCATATCGTAATTTTAATTAACACATAAACCAGTATTGAATTTTAATATTAACATTACATTCCAATTTATATTACATATTTCAATTTATATTTAAAAAATAAATGTATGTATTACCTATAAAGAACTGGAATTTTTAGGAATTTATTTCCAAAGTTTGTACAAATAACTTGTTAATTAAAATATCGAAAAACTCTATGTGATCTTTTTTACATAGTACATTAAATTTAAGTGTTGTGACAAACGCAGAACAAAAATTAAAACTTATATTAAAGCGTTTTGTTGCTTATGTTGCAGAGTCACTTAGAGAGCAAATTCACGTGCCCGAAATGTCCGAATATGTACAAAAGGAAAGAGTCCTTGAATGAGCATCTGTTGAAGCACGAGGACATAAAAAAGGTATAATTATATGTAGTCAATAACATAGTTAATAAAATAAGTTTGGTTACACATTCTTTTATTTAAATAACACATAAACCGGTATTTAGTTATAATCTTAACATTACATTCTAAATTTATATAATAAGTTTTATTATAATGAATAAGGTACATGTAGATATGTTCTTATTATAAGCTTAATTCTGTTATAAATTTATTATATGTTTTGATGCATGATTGTGTATGATCTCTATTACAATTATAACAAATCTCTATTAATGTTTCTCGCTTCTCTTGAATGTTGTCCTCTTTTACAATTATAGGACTTTCCTTGCGACACTTGCGGTGAGATTTTTCACTCGCGCGTGAGGATGCGTGTACATATGCAGAGACATAAAAGCAACAGTGTGGCATGTGAGATTTGCCGACGTTACTTATCGAGTAAAGAAGCTTTGGAAAAACATCGCAAAACAGTGCATTTCCATGATTATGTCTGCGATATATGTCACAAGAAAATGAAATGTAAAAGGATGTTGCGCGCTCATATAATTGTAAGAAAAATTGCTGTATATTTTCAATATATTTAAAAAGAAATAGTAAATATGTATTACTTATAAAGATCTGGAATTTGTAGGAATTTATTTTCAAAGCTTGTATAAATAACTTGTTAATTAAAATATCAAAAAACTGTGATTTTTTTACATAGTTCATTAAGTTTAACTGTTTTGACAAACGCAGAACAAAAACTAAAAGTTGTATTAAAGCGTTTTGTTGCTTATATAGCAGAGTCACTTAGAGAGCAGCAAGTTCAAGTGCCCGAAATGTCCGAGTGTATACACAAGGAAACAGAAACTGAATGAGCATCTTCTGTGGAAGCACGAGGGGATAAAAAAGGTATAATTATATATGTAACCAAAAATATATTTAATAGTTAATAAAATAAGTTTTGTTAAACATTTCCAGGATTTCTTCATATCGTAATTTTATTTAATTAACACATAAACCAGTATTGAGTTTTAATATTAACATTACATTCCAATTTATATAATAAGTATTATTATATAATTGCTGTATATTTTAAATATATTTTAAAAATAAATGTACGTATTACCTATATAAAGATCTGGAATTTTTAGGAATCTATTTCCAAAGCTTGTATAAAAAACTTGTTAATTAAAATATTAAAAAACTGTGATCTTTTTTACATAGTACATTAAGTTTAACTGTTTTGACAAACGCAGAACAAAAACTAAAAGTTATATTAAAGCGTTTTGTTGCTTATGTTGCAGGGTCACTTAGAGAGCAGATTCAAGTGCCCAAAATGTCTGAATGTGTACAAAAGTAAACAGTACTTGAATGATCATCTTCTGTCGAAGCACAAGGGCATCCGTAAATATGAATGCTATATCTGCAAAAAAAGGTTCGGTTATCGATCGTGCCTCACATCTCATCACAAAGTGCACCCTCTGCCTAGGTAATATCTTTAAAACATTGACGATTAAATTAAAATAGATTAAATAAAACGAACAAAGATTAATCTTTATTAAATAAAATAGAAATAAATAATCAAAGAAATAACATTGTTATGATTTAAATCCAAGAAAAATTCCAAAAGTAAGATACCTGTGAATTAAATAAGTGAAAAGTTTTAATGTCCTATCTATGCTGGTAGACGCAATGTATTGTGCATGCTTTCCGAAACGAATCCCGGTGACCGCCGCTGTGTGATCGTTCAGTACCTTCAATTCCTGCCATTGCTTACAGAGATATACCCTGAAAACAATACGACATACATAATACAAGCAATCTTAAATTAATTCATTATTCAATATTAACACATATGGTGAATAATATCAAATATTAAAATATTTATTATATTCGCTACTGATTGTGAGGCAATAAAACACAAAAAGTTTTATTTAAAATTCTCGATTTTTTAAAATATGAAACATCTTGTATTTACTAATTACTATATATAATTAATTCTTAATTATATATTAGTATCAATATTTTAGAATAATTAATAATTATCAATAACTAATTCAGTATTTTACCTGACATCCGTTCCTGCCACAGCCAAATAAGTCTCACTTTGATCAAAACAAATATCCTTCACTTCATAGGATTCCTCCAACTACAGTGTTTTAAAGTTCTTCAGTTTGCGCAAATCCCAAAGTTTGACGCAAGAATCTTCCGCAGCTGTCGCCAAGTAATATCCATTCTCAGAGAAACTAATGGCTGTGATTACACCCGGAAAGTTCGCAACATTAGATTGTTCTTTCAAATCCCAGATCTTCACCAGAGAGTCCGCTGTACCAGTGCCAAAGATTAAACCATCAGGATGAAATTGCGCCGTTGTCAGTGGTTGTCCTGCTTGTCCTGCAACCTTTAAACAGTTCACGATAAGTATGGGAAAAAAGAGAGAATGGAAGAGAGAGAGAAAAGAGAGAAAAAAGGGGTAGAACCTTTTATTCTTTCTAAACTAAAAACAATTTTATGATTAAATATAACAGTACATTAGTTTAAAACATACTTTAGTCAGTAATCTGCCAGTACGTATATCTGAAAAGGCCCAACGTTGATCCAGGGAGGAGCTTAGTAAATAATCGCCGGTTGGATGTAGAGACAATCCGGTCACAGGTGCATCATGAGCTTTTAATAACAATGTCGTTTGACTGGTATCTCATCAATGAGCTGCTCAATAGTGAGTTCTTTGCCATTAATAGGATCTACCCAATTTTCAGATATATACTTTTCTATGAGACGTCTCTCAAATATTGACCCAGAGGCAGGAGATATCACTGGATGCTCTGGTACCTCATTGGAAACTGAAAATTATAGAAATAATTTATAATTTTTTGTTAAATCTCACGGTAAACTTCATCATGCTAGAATTCAAATATTAATATATTAACTCTCAACCTTTCTTCTACACAAGTATTGTCAATTGCATACTTGTACATATAATTTTACACATTTATGTATAAACAATATATATAAACGCTAATAATTATACAATTTACAATCTAACAAATTGGACTGTGTCATCATAGAACTTTCGACTTATAGCGAACCACCTGTTTTATTATTACGTGTTATAATTACATCATAATCATGTTCGTTAATAAAGCAGCAAAGGGCTTTCTAGGTTATGTCCATCAACTCTGCCGCCACATAAATCTCTAAACCTGTCAGCATAATGTTGCGTTACAAGTGTCATCCGTGCAAGCTTAAACGTTATGATGACACAGTCCAATTTGTTAGATTGTAAATTGTATAATTATTAGCGTTAGGAGGATCAAAAGGAATATTAGAAAGAGTGGAGAAGGAAACGTCACTCGGTGGCGGTGGCGTCGACACGAGATACGAAACGGCGTCAACGGCGACAACGGCGTGCGTACTGCGTGGATGTGAATGCCCCGTCGGGATTTCCACCTTGCGGTAGGACCACCAGCACCCAGCGTGCATGTATAAGGACGCGCTTGTCGACGAGGTAAACAAGAATGGACGTGGAAGAGGGTGAGGCGAAAATGTGCAGGCTATGCGGCCAGTACGAGAAGATCTGCATCGACGTGTTCGGGGAGGATGGTGTCAGACGCTACCTCGGCACGAAGATACACGAGAAGATCAACATTCTGGTGAGTCGCGGTGACTCGTCGCGCCTGGACGCTTCGCTTCACGCTTCCCCCTCGCCGACCCGGTCCTAACCTATAGGGTTAGAAGAAAATGGCTATGAGAGAAAGGGAGATGATCTTTTTCCTTCCTTGCTATATGGTTTTTCTTGCTCCAAAACAGCATGCTTATTTATACGCAGCGCATCTCGTTTGCTTGTAGCATGCTCGGCTTGTGCTTCACGTTTGTTGATCCCCAGGGAGCATTTTTTCCCCCAAATTCAGGAGCATCGATACGTTTTGGTCGAATTTGATTTCTAATTATTGACATAATTAATTACTATGCTTCAATGCTCTTTAAAATGCTTACTTCAAAATAATTGCGATTTTAAACAATTAATTGAACTAATTTTATTGAATACACTTTCTAACAATTCTAACATTCAACTTTTGTTAATATAATTGACAAGGGTTTGAAGCAATGAGGTTTGTGTAATTTATGTTGAATTGTTAATTTTGTGTTAAGGGGATCCTGGAGCCGTGTGTATTACCGACCAAATTCTATATCTGTCCTTGTATAAACAATGATGATAGACAAGGATAGACATGATTATAGGTTATAATTTCTTCGAAACTCTCATTTTTATTCCAGGCTTTCAATCTCAATTTCAAAGGTACGTTATTGTTTGTGCACGTTGTCTGAAGAGTGGGAACATTTCATTTCGTACATATTACTTATACAACTGTTTATATTAGAAAATAAGGTTATGTATTTTTACATTTTTTTCAATTATTATTAATTATTTTACATTCCCACTCTTCATTAGTACCTATACTTTACTCCTGTAAAAGGATTTTGCGATCTATAAAACCGTTTCAAAGAACGAGCTTTGACTGTAATTGTCGGTATCCAGGATCCCCTTAACTGGTATCTTGTTTACTACATCACTTCATCAACAGCTTTTCCTTTCTGTTAAGAAATAACAAACATTTTAATTAATTAATATATTATAATAATCTGCTTTTATTTAAAGATGGGTCTAAGATTCAAAAAGAGATTGGAGGATATTGTCATGTTGGAAATTGATATTTAATAGGAGCCTTCTCTATACTTACATTCATCAGAGCGGCAAAAGATTTCTTTATACTTGCTCCAATATCGCAATTAAGAATAGACATGTTACTTTATCAATGAGATTCTCATGGAATCTCCCGTAGAATTTCTATCGCTACTGTTTGAAAAAAAATTATTAATTAATACACAGAGAAATATTGTGTTTATATTTTCATTTGCGAGTGTTTGTAAACGTGCCATGAGATTATTGTACAAGTTAATTTTTACATTTGTACAAATTGTTTGGGCGAATTCTTCGGAGAAAAGAGTAGTGAGCTTTATTTAAAATTGTAAGTAATGAATATTGTAACTGTGTAAAAATTATATATTTAAGTTTGTCGGTAATTCCAGGCTTGGATGTTGTCATAGAACTTTAATGGGTACCAGAATGTAACGATATATTTATGTATTTGTCACACAAATTGTTGTATCTATAGAGCAGAGCGGTAGTATTTACGTAATTAATAATTTGTAAAAAGAAGGAAAAACGAAAAAAAGAATCAATGAGGCCTAATGTCGCTTAATAAGGTTTTATCTTCTTGCAAGTATATCACGAGTACATTTCTCAAAACTTAGATCACTTTTGTTTGTGAATCGCAGATAGATGAGAAGGATCCTCTGCCCAAGGCGATCTGTGTTCAGTGTCTAGGCAAGCTCGAATTCGTTTGCGACCTCCAAGAGGAGTGTCGGCGCACGCAGCCTTTGCATGTACACAATTGGTGCTTCGATGAATTCCCAAACGTCATTTCTTTTATCTTTAGCAATACAGCCAAACTCCCCCCCCTCTTCATCTATTCTTAACTCGTCGGGACCAATCTCTTTATTCTTAACTTTTTCTCTCGAGCCCGTTCTTATTTTACCAGTACATACATGGAATGAAAATGAAGGGTACAGGGAAAAAACAATAAAAGTCTACTTTTTGTTAAAATTGATCTGATTATGCTATCTTGTGGCATCAGTTTCAAAAAACTTTCATAATTCTTATCTATTTTGATAAAGAACAGTTACAAATAAAGCTGAAAGATGTACCATGTTGGGGTACAAAAAATGATCATAATCCACACGCTTGTAGTGAAAAATCTGTTAGAGTCCATCATAATTTACTACGATATTACTAAATTTCTAATATTAAATATTAAATTTTGTGCATAATTTTTTCAATAGCTTCTTAAGATATTCGAGATGTCTTGAGACTTAAAACGTTTTTCTCGAAATTACTCCGGATGGACATTGATCGTTTTTCTCCTGTATCCTTCAAATGTTGATCGCGACAAGTAAAGTAAATGTACCAATGCTTGTTTACGTACCTATGTCTGGATATTTTTATTATTTTAGTCTTTAAATAAGTTATACTCGAATTAAAATCAAAGAATTAAAGATAAAAATATTTTTCTTGTATTACATTTTTATCTTTGATTTTAATCCTTGTTATACTTATTTAAAAACTAAAATGATAAAGGTGTCCAGACATAGGTCTTAAGTGTTTCGACATTGGTACATTTACCTTAATAGTATACACGCACGGTATTTTTTATCTGTCATTTATTTTCTTACTCTATGGCTGTGTTCCGATATAACCATGTAATTACATGACGAATGTAAAAGTAGCGAAACAACAGGGGAATATGTAAAAAATACGAAAGCGGAGACGAAGTTTTGAGGATAAAAAGTTAAAAGATATTTCTAAGTACCATACGATTTCAAGTGACAAATATTACAATCGCCGTTATACAACGGGATTCCTATATTTTCTTCGACAGATTCTGTGGCAAATATTATTTCAAAATTCTAAACCTAATTAAAAACTTTACGTACGCATACATGTCGGTGTTCCTTAAGAAGTCAAGAATATGGAGGTGTTAAGAATAGAACGGTTATAATACTAGTGAAACGTTTTTTTTCTATAAGTGGTTAAATTTTAGTATTATTTTTTACAAAGATTACACTAATTTTCTATTTACGAGTAAAACTTTGCGATATTCTGTCTTTCTTTTTTTAAGTTTGGATAATTGAGATTGTCAAGTTTGGGAACGTTAGAATTAATCTTTTTATTCGAGCGTTTATGTAGTAAATATTTATCTATCGTATACCGAAACCGTGATTTAGTTTAGCCTGTAATGATATACTGTAATGATATTTTTTTTACTGTGGACCTAGAAAGATTAGATTCTCATTAAGGACTGATTGAAGAACATTAATGTGAAAACTCTAAAAGCTATCTGAATTTTGCTAAGAGAAATTGGTATAATAATAAAATAAAGGCTGTTGAAAAATAATATAAGATAATGACGATCAGGAAAAGAAATCACACGAAAACACACGTCATTAGTGAAAGAAACTGGATGTGTCAAAAAACCGAAAAACATACTCGGTTTACGATATGTTAATTACCCTCATGAAAAAACACGCCTTTTTATAATGCTTCCTTTCCTCATGAATACAGCAAGTCTTTGGAAAATGTTTATTTTGTAATATATACAACACACGTTCACCGAATTACGGCCAAAAGTATGATTAATCGAATAAAGGCATAGTCTTATTAAAAAATTAATGACACAATACGTATGTGTGTGTGCGTGCGTGCATGGTGTGCGTGACACCAGGAACACAGGGCTTCCAAAATTGATAATGTTATAACGAGAGCGGCGATATTTTCTATATAAATCTTTACATGTGAGACTCGTATATGAAAAATTTTCAACGATTTTCAATATTTTTTGGAGTACATTTTATAATAATTGTTATATTAAAAATAAAAAAGCGTTACATATAGACGTTTAAAGTATTATGTATTTTATAAAAATGTGTATTTTACTTACACATACACATACTAATACGAAACTGCGAAAGAAATATAGCAAGTGCCTTGATTCAAGTTTTCGATGTTTTAAAGTAATCTAGGAAGACAAAATAATTGCAATTAATAGGAGTGTTATGAGTTATTTTTAAGTAGAATAAATGGCGGCAGCAAGAATGCAGATATTTACGAATTATCAAGAGAAATGTGCCTTTTATCGCATGATTATGGGCTATTGTATAATTAGAGTACTCATAAAATGTGAGTTGGTATTTATAATTAACTATAAAAAAATTTTTCCTATAATTTTCAAAGTGATCAGCAATATGAGCTATTTTGTACGTAGGTATATGTTATACATATAATTAGGAAGTAACATCTATACACGCACATACACACACTCGCGCGCACGCGCGCACATTTGTATATTTATATAGAATTAATTTCCACGATAAGAAACTTGTTTAATGATTCCACTGTTGCTTTAATAAAAGTATGATACTTTTCAAATACTTTTGATTTATTTTATCTTACTTTTAAGTTTCCTAAAGTGACACATTGATGTTTTAACTATAATTTTATGTGTAATTTATTGTTGATTATACTTTGTTGAGAAAGTAAAAATTAATTTGCGTATATAATGAGTTGAATTATACGTAACTAAATATATGTATATGTATATAGAGCACACAGTTCACAAACTGTTTCTAAAAGACTGTTAGGATGACGGAATTTTTTACTACTTTACGGTGGAGCTTTTTGTGGAAAAAAATGAAGTGATCGAACCCGACAGAGCCATAATCTCTAAAAAAAAAAAAAACTGAATTTATGTATATTTTTTCTTATAAATTCTATATAAAAAATATTGGATAGTTTGTTAGAATAGAATTTATTACTTCAGCATTAAAAGATAGTTTAATAAAAAGTGTTTTATATTTTATGTTGTTTATTTTAAAATCTGTAAGAATAAAATGTGATTTTTTTGACAGAATTATGTCAAATAGTCAACTCATAATCAGCAGATTTCGAATTTAACTCCGATCTTCATCCTTCATATATGCTTTGATTTAATGAGATATGGCTGAAAGTTAAAAGGGTAGTCAGTGCAAAAATTCGCAAATTTCTCTTCCTTATTTTTTTATCATATTACCCATTGGCTATAATTACATATTAATAATATAATATTAATATTTATTTTATATACTTTATAACATTTTACTTTGTGTCGTCACGTTAACTTTGCACGTACGTAACTCGTGTCTTATCTCTTCTCTCTGCCATATTCTTCACATTGCTTCTCTGTTTTCCCTGTTATCAATTATAAATAAATACTAATAATATAAACCCAGCAAACACAGAATACACCGAGTGCGTAATTTGCTATCAAATTGCGCACTCGGTGTATTTTGTGTTTGCTGGGAATTAAATATTTCACTGACATTTTAATATAGAATTAATAATCATCTAACATCATCAGACATCAGACATGCTAAAATTATTAAATTATTTCAGATCCACAAGGACGATGCTCTGCCGCAGCAAATTTGTACGAGTTGTGTCAACAAATTAGATTTTGTATGTAACTTTTACGACAGCTGTCATGTAATTCAGGAGAGATTATTGTGGCTTATTGTAAGTATATTATATGCTAATCTTGCAAGACAGATCATTAATAAGATATTGAGATTTATAATAGGCATGTGAATAGAAAAAAATGCTAATTTATGTAGAACCGAGAGCTTGCGCCACGATCGTCTGCATCACGCGAAATAAATGCATATAGTTAATTAATTTGGACCGGTGGTATAAGGTTATTCTTACTGCTGGTTACTGAATTATTGATATATGCATGCATTTAATATTATATATCATGTTTTCTTCCTCGATACCGCAATCGGATATTTTGTCTTAATTTTTTTAACAGGATGGTGTTGTTTTGGAATGCGTTAACTTCGTCTAGTCTTTTATGATATTTTAATACCATTGACTATTTTATGTATCATAAACATTCGATTTTTTAAATCTTTAATGAAACTTCTTAATCAGAATTGCACTTTCTAGATCCCCGAGCTGCAGATATCTTTTCGTTCAGGTTCATTTGGGTATATTTTGCATTAACTCGATTATTTTATTTTTATTACGACTAGGAATCTTCGAAGAATCGACGCCAAGAGATACAGCCCGCTGACTATCAAACGAATAAAGGAGACGATCCGACGCAGGAAGGAGTAACTTTGGGCACGGAATATTCGATAGAATATTCGACTATCATTATTAAAGAGGAATGCCTGCCAGATTTAAATTTGAAATTGTATTCTTTGAACCAAGAGACACAGCCCGCTAGCTGTCAAACGAATAAAGAAGACGATCCGACGCAGGAAGAAGTAACTTTGGACACGAAATATTCGACAGAATATTCGAATAGTATTAATAAAAAGGAATGCCTGCCGGATTTAAATTTGGATGTGTATCCTTCGAATCGAGAGACACAGCCCGCTAACTGTCAAACGAATAAAGAAGACGATCCGATGCAGGAAGGAGTAACTTTGGCCACGGAATATTCGACAGAACATTCGAACCTTATTATTAAAGAGGAATGCCTGCCAGATTTAAATTTGGTTGTGTATCCTTCGAGCCAAGAGACAAAGAAACAGTCCGCTAGCTATCAAATGAATAAAGGAGACAATCCGATGCAGGTAGGAGTAACTTTGGGCACAAAATATTCGACAGAATATTCGAACATTATTATTAAAGAGAAATGCCTGCCAGATTTAAATTTGGAATTGTATCCTACGAACAATCCAATGGTGTTTTTTTTTAATTATTTTTTATAATTTCGGAGATATTGGGCTCAAAAGAGGTAAGCCGAACTTTTTCAAAGGGATGTTTCACCCCTTAAATACGCGTATGGGCACGTATAGAAAAATACGTGTCTTTTATTTTCATCTAGAGAACAACATACTAAAAGCTCATCAAAATCGGAAAGGGACACTTCCGTGGGTTTCCTTGTTAGTATCGTAATTTTAATTAACACATAAACCAGTATTGAATTTTAATATTAACATTACATTCTAATTTATATTACATATTTCAATTTATATTTAAAAAATAAATGTATGTATTACCTATAAAGATCTGGAATTTTTAGGAATTTATTTCCAAAGTTTGTACAAATAACTTGTTAATTAAAATATCGAAAAACTCTATGTGATCTTTTTTACATAGTACATTAAGTTTAAGTGTTGTGACAAACGCAGAACAAAAACTAAAACTTATATTAAAGCGTTTTGTTGCTTATGTTGCAGAGTCACTTAGAGAGCAAATTCACGTGCCCGAAATGTCCGAATGTGTACAAAAGTAAACAGTCCTTGAATGAGCATCTGTTGAAGCACGAGAGCATAAAAAAGGTATAATTATATATGTAACCAAAAATATATTTAATAGTTAATAAAATAAGTTCTGTTACACATTTCCAGGATGTCTTTATATCGTAATTTTATTTAACTAACACATAAACCAGTATTGAGTTTTAATATTGATATTATATTCCAATTTGTATAATAAGTATTATTATAATGAATAAGGTATACATGTAGATATGTTCTTATTATAAGCTTAATTCTGTTATAAATTTATTATTTGTTTTTCAGCCTGATTGTATGATCTCTATTACAATTATAACAAATCTCTATTAATGTTTCTTGCTTCTCTTGAATGTTGTCCTTTTTACAACTATAGAACATTCCTTGCGACACTTGCGGTAAGATTTTTCACTCGAACGTGAGGATGCGTGTACACATGCGCAGGCATAAAAGCAACAGTTTGGCATGTGAGATTTGCCGACGTCACTTATCGAGTAAAGAAGCTTTGGAAAAACATCACAAAACAGTGCATTTACATGATTATGTCTGCGATATATGTCACAAGAAACTAAAATCTAAACAGAAGTTGCGCATTCATATAATTGTAAGAAAAATTGCTGTATATTTTAAATATATTTAAAAACTAATTGTATGTATTACCTAAAAAAAATCTGGAATTTTTAGGAATTTATTTCTAAAGTTTGTATAAAAAACTTGTTAATTAAAATATCGAAAAACTCTATGTGATCTTTTTTACATAGTATATTAAGTTTAAGTATTGTGACAAACGCAGAACAAATACTAAAAGTTATATTAAAGTGTTTTGTTGTTTATATTGCAGAGTCACTTAGAAAGCAAATTCAAGTGCCCGAAATGTCCGAAAGTGTACAAAAGTAAACAGTACTTGAATGACCATCTGTTGAAGCACGAGGACATAAAAAAGGTATAATTATATGCAGTCAATAACATAGTTAATAAAATAAGTTTGGTTACACATTCTTTTATTTAAATAACACATAAACCGGTATTTAGTTATAATCTTAACATTACATTCTAAATTTATATAATAAGTTTTATTATAATGAATAAGGTACATGTGTAGATATGTTCTTATTATAAGCTTAATTCTGTTATAAATTTATTATATGTTTTGATGCATGATTGTGTATGATCTCTATTACAATTATAACAAATCTCTATTAATGTTTCTCGCTTCTCTTGAATGTTGTCCTCTTTTACAATTATAGGACTTTCCTTGCGACACTTGCGGTGAGATTTTTCACTCGCGCGTGAGGATGCGTGTACATATGCAGAGACATAAAAGCAACAGTGTGGCATGTGAGATTTGCCGACGTCACTTATCGAGTAAAGAAGCTTTGGAAAAACATCGCAAAACAGTGCATTTCCATGATTATGTCTGCGATATATGTCACAAGAAAATGAAATGTAAAAGGATGTTGCGCGCTCATATAATTGTAAGAAAAATTGCTGTATATTTTCAATATATTTAAAAAAAAAAGTAAATATGTATTACTTATAAAGATCTGGAATTTGTAGGAATTTATTTCCAAAGCTTGTATAAATAACTTGTTAATTAAAATATCAAAAAACTGTGATTTTTTTTACATAGTACATTAAGTTTAACTGTTTTGACAAACGCAGAACAAAAACTAAAAGTTGTATTAAAGCATTTTGTTGCTTATGTAGCAGAGTCATTTAGAGAGCAAGTTCAAGTGCCCGAAATGTCCGAGTGTATATACAAGGAAACGGAATCTGAATGAGCATCTTCTGTCGAAGCACGACATAAAAAAGGTATAATTATATATGTAACCAAAAATATATTTAATAGATAATAAAATAAGTTTTGTTACACATTTCCAGGATTTCTTCATATCGTAATTTTATTTAATTAACACATAAACCAGTATTGAGTTTTAATATTAACATTACATTCCAATTTGTATAATAAGTATTATTATATAATTGCTGTATATTTTAAATATATTTTAAAAATAAATGTACGTATTACCTATAAAGATCTGGAATTTTTAGGAATCTATTTCCAAAGCTTGTATAAATAACTTGTTAATTAAAATATTAAAAAACTGTGATCTTTTTTACATAGTACATTAAGTTTAACTGTTTTGACAAACGCAGAACAAAAACTAAAAGTTATATTAAAGCGTTTTGTTGCTTATGTTGCAGGGTCACTTAGAGAGCAGATTCAAGTGCCCAAAATGTCTGAATGTGTACAAAAGTAAACAGTACTTGAATGATCATCTTCTGTCGAAGCACAAGGGCATCCGTAAATATGAATGCTATATCTGCAAAAAAAGGTTCGGTCATCGATCGTGCCTCACATCTCATCACAAAGTGCACCCTCTGCCTAGGTAATATCTTTAAAACATTGACGATTAAATTAAAATAGATTAAATAAAACGAACAAAGATTAATCTTTATTAAATAAAATAGAAATAAATAATCAAAGAAATAACATTGTTATGATTTAAATCCAAGAAAAATTCCAAAAGTAAGATACCTGTGAATTAAATAAGTGAAAATTTTTCTTTTATCTTTCAATTACACACGCGTATTATATGTATGTATATATATATATATATATATATATATATATATATATATATATATATATATATATATATACTGGGTGTACCGTAAAGACCGGATCAACTCTTAAGAGTAGATTCCTGAGATTGTTTGGAGACAAAAATCCTAATGCCAAAATGTCGAGGCTGCCAAATTGTCATCACGATATTCGTCGGTCTTGCGAACAGTGTACAAAGAAATAAAGTAAATAATAATTTCAAATATTTCTATTGAGTTGAGTAAAGTGTGCAAGAGCTGTTTTGACATGCAACGTCCGTAAGTGCGCAAAATTTCGACAAGCACACTAGTGAACTTTAAACCTTTTCCGTTTAAACACTGTAGCAGCCTCGACATTTTGGCATTAGGATTTTTGTCTCCAAATGATCTCAGGAATCTACCCTTAAGAGTTGATCCGGTCTTTATGGTACACTCTGTATATATATCGACTTTGGAAATAAATTTCTAAAAATTCCATATCTTTATAGGTAATACATACATTTATTTTTTAAATATATTTAATATATACAGCAATTTTTTTACAACCATTTGACCTCTCAAATTTCTTTTACATTTCAGTTTTTTGTGACATTTATCGCATACATAATCATGTACGTGCACTATTTTGTGATGTTTCTCCGAGGCTTTTTTACTCAATAAGTGACGTCGGCAAATCTCACATACCACACTGTTGCTTTTATGTCTTTGCATGTGTACACGCATCCTCACGTGCGAGTGAAAAATCTTATCGCAAGTGTCGCAAGGAATGTTCTATAATTGTAAAAGAGAACAACATTCAAGAGAAGCGAGAAACATTAATAGAGATTTGTTATAATTGTAATAGAGATCACACACAATCATGCATTAACAAGTTATTAATAACTGGTTAATTAAAATATCGAAGAACTTTATGTGATCTTTTTTACATAGTACATTAAGTTTAGTTGTTTTGACAAACGCAGAACAAAAACTGAAAGTTATATTAAAGCGTTTTATTGCTTATGTTGCAGAGTGACTCAGAGAGCAAATTCAAGTGCCTGAAATGTCCGAATGTGTACAAAAGAAAACAGAATCTGAATGAGCATATGTTGAAGCACGAGGACATAAAAAAAGTATAATTATATATGTAACCAAAAATATATTTTGTAGTTAATAAAATAAGTTTCGTTACACATTTTCAGGATTTCTTCATATCGTAATTTTATTTAATTAACACATAAATTAGCATTGAGTTTTAATATTAACATTACATTCCAATTTATATCATAAGTATATTATTATAATGACTAAAGTACATGTAGATATGTTCTTATTATAAGCTTAGCCCTTGAATGCCACACCTCTCAAGAATCTCGTAAATAACATGTGGGGTCTAAAAGACCCCAGCATGAAAAATGTCTCCTTACTCATTGATTTTTTAATCTTTAGTTATAAAAATTTTTTTCAATGTTCAAGGTCTAGAAAAGAGAATAAAATGCTTATATTTTTAAAATTTCAATTTCAACATAGTATAAAAAATTAAGTAAACTGAGTACTGTTAAGTGTACACACTGGTAGGTCAATCACTCAACTATCATCAAAGGGAGCATGAGCTCCATTTTTGGCGGAAACATTTGAAAATATATCATTGTAAAGGGTCTGGGGTCCGCTGGACCCCGGGTGGCATTTAAGGGTTAACTCTGTTATAAATTTATTATATGTTTTGCTGCATGATTGTGTATGATCTCTATTACAATTATAACAAATCTCTATTAATGTTTCTCGCTTCTCTTGAATGTTGTTCTCTTTTACAATTATAGAACTTTTCTTGCGACACTTGCGGTAAGATTTATCATTCGCACAGGAATATGCGTGTCCACATGCGTAGGCATAGAAGCAACAGTTTTGTATGCGAGATTTGCCGAGATCACTTATCGAGTAAAGAAGCTTTGGAAAAACATCACAAAACAGTACATTTACATGATTATATCTGCGATATATGTCACAAGAAACTGAAATCCAAACATATGTTGCGCGCTCATATAATTGTAAGAAAAAAATTGCTGTATATTTTAATTATATTTAAAAAATAAATGTATGTATTACCTATAAAGATCTGGAATTTTTAGGAATTTATTTCCAAAGCTTGTATAAATAACTTGTTAATTAAAATATCGAAGAACTCTATGTGATCTTTTTTACATAGTACATTAAGTTTAGCTGTTTTGACAAACGCAGAACAAAAACTAAAAGTTATATTAAAGCGTTTTGTTGTTTACGTTGCAGAGTCACTTGGAGAGCAAATTCAAGTGCCCGAAATGTCCGAATATGTACAAAAGTAAACAGTCCTTGAATGAGCATCTGTTGAAGCACAAGGGCATCCAAATACGTAAATATGAATGCTTTATCTGCAAAAAAACGTACGGTCATCGATCGAACCTCACTCGTCATCAGAAAGTGCACTCTGGGTCTAGGTAATATCTTTAAAACATTGACGATTAAATTAAAATAGATTAAATAAAATGAACAAAGACTAAACTTTATTAATTAAAATAAAAATAAATAATCAAAAAAATAACATTGATATAATTCAAATCCCAAGAAAAATTCCAAAAGTAAGATACTTACATTTGAATTAAATAAATAAAAATTTTATTTTTATTTTTTAATTACACATATGTATTGTATGTATGTTTATATACATATATACAGTAAAATTTATTATAAACCTATTTTTCCATAAAAATCTCCTAATAAATTTAAGTATTTATTCTGATATGTTATTAATTTTAAAATGTGTTTTACACACACAAACGTCTAGTTTGTTGAGTCAATTTTGTGCTTCAATTATCATTTCTTGATCTGAAATAAAATATTTTCCTGACAGAAATGTTTTGACTTCCTAAATAAGTAAAAATTAAAAGATTAAAGGTCAGGATTATGAAAGAGACGTGGAAAACGTATTTGTTAGTGTTGTTTCATTTTTTGGATAAAATCAACAAGCAGGAGCTTAATTTTTTATGTCCGAAAAGCATAATTTCCATTATTTTTCTGATTTCGCATTCTTCAATTTCCATTTTTGTGGAAAGTCGAAGAAACAGGTCTCGGAAAAACATTTTGTCATAAATAAAAAATTAATTCAGTAACTTGGACGTCTATACAGAATTAGAAGATATTTTGAAATTACGCTAGGATAAATGATTCAATTTTTGTTTGGAGATTTTATGGAAAAGGAAGTCAATGGTAAACTTAAAATTAAAACAAATTTTTTATTTCAAAATTAGTTATCTTTATTTCTTTCAGTATTTCTTTTAAATATCCAAAAATAATATCAATCAGATGGCAGATTAGTAAAACCGAGTTAAGTCCAAAAAATCAAAAGTACGCAAACTTTTGCACGATACTGCATTATATGTATATACATACATATACATATACACACACTATACTGTACGACTGTATTAGTAATTTATATTTATTTTTATCTTAAATATTTTTTTATATAAAACTAACATGTTTCGAGATATCTCGCCCCGTCCCGGATTATATTAAAGGAATTATATTAAATAGACAATAGTTCCGGAAAGATATAAAACAATTTTAACTTTTTTGCATGTATGTGAGAAATAACACTTCAAATATTGTAATAATAAAATATCTATGTTCTAAGATGTATGTGATTTAGTAATTAAAGTCAAAAGTTTTCTATGCAATTGCACTTGTCATTTATTTGCACATAAAGATAATATCATTTTGTAAAAATGCACAATGATACAATGTTTAAAACTTTATGGCTAAGCTGAGAAATCCTCAAAATGATTCGTATTTAAAAGAAGAAAAAAACGTAACAATTTCCTAATTCACATAAGGCCGATCTCGAAAGCAAAGCCTAAAATGGATCTTACAATATTACGAACTTGCCACACTCTTTTATTACTATCAACTGTTTATTTAGAAATACATAAAAGATTTAAGAGCTGAAGAAGTTAAGTCAAAGTTGACCGGATCCATTAGACTTTTATAACGTAACCTAGTCTGATTAAATAATGGATATATATTACTATTATATTCCTAATTCTATATTTATGATAATCCGTAAAGTTTTAATGTCCTATCCATGCTGGTAGACGCAATGTATTGTGCATGCTTTCCGAAACGAACTCCGGTGGCCGCCGCTGTATGATCGTTCAGGACCTTCAATTCCTGCCATTGCTTACAGAGATACACTCTGAAAACAATACGACATATATGTATAATACAAGCAACCTTAAATTAATTCGCGTTATTCAATATTAACACATATGGTGAATAATATCAAATATTAAAATATTTATTATATTCGCTACTGATTGTGAGGCAATAAAACACAAAAAGTTTTATTTCAAATTCTCGATTTTTTTAAATATGAAACATACTGTATTTACTAATTTCTATATATAATTAATTTTTAATTATATATTAGGATCAATATTTTAGAATATTTAATAATTATCAATAACTAATAAATTCAGTATTTTTACCTGACATCCGTTTCTGCCACAGCCAAATAAGTCTCACTTTGATCAAAACAAATATTTTTTACTTTATAGGATTCCTCCAACTGCAATGTCTTAAAGTTTTTCAGCTGGCGCAAATCCCAAAGTTTGACGCAAGAATCTTCCGCAACTGTCGCCAAGTAATATCCATTCTCAGCAAAATTAATGGCTGTGATTACACCCGTATGCCCCGGAAAGTTTGCAACATTAGATTGCTCTTATTCAAATTTTAGACCTTTACCTGAGAGTTCGCAGTACCAGTGCCGAAGATTAAACCGTCAGGATGACATTGCAGCATTGTCAATGCTTGTCACCTGCTTGTCCTGCAACCTTTAAACAGTTCACGATAAGTATGGAAAAAAAAGAGAATGAAAGAGAGGGAAAAGAGAGAAGAAAGGGGTAGAACCTTTTATTCTTTCTAAATTAAAAGCAATTTTATGATTAAATATGAATAGTATAACATTATATAAATTTATACAAGCTTTGAAAATAAATTCCTAAAAATTCCAGATCTTTATAGGTAATACATACATTTATTTTTTAAATATATTTAAAATATACAGCAATTTTTTTCTTACAACTATGACGGGTCAAATTCTTTTTACATTTCAGTTTCTTGTGACATATATCGCAGACATAATCATGGACGTGCACTATTTTGTGATGTTCCTCCAAGGCTTTTTTACTCGATAAGTGACGTCGGCAAATCTCACATGCCACACTGTTGCTTTTATGCCTCGAACGCATCCTCACCTGCGAGTGAAAAATCTTACCGCAAGTGTCGCAAGGAATATTCCATAATTGTAAAAGAGAACAACATTCAAGAGAAGCGAGAAACATTAATAGAGATTTTTTATAATTGTAATAGAGATCATACACAATTATGCATTAACAAGTTATTAATAATTTGTTAATTAAGATATCGAAGAACTCTATGTGATCATTTTTACATTGTACATTAAGTTTAGCTGTTTTTACAAACGCAGAACAAAAACTAAAAGTTATATTAAAGCGTTTTGTCGTTTATGTCACTTAGAGATCAAATTCAAGTGCCCGATCTATCTATACTATACAACTATCAAACATACAACGATCTGATAATATAATAATAATATAATGCCGATCTATATTTGTTATTATTATTTATTAATTACGGCATTATATGCAATAACAACGACGTAGTAATTATGTACGTAATGATAATATAATGTATGTACAACGTTGCACGTATGTACAATGTAATGACCATTGTTACGTGTGTCTCATTGTGAGATCGCAGGCCGCAGCCGTCCATTAATTTAACTTTTAAATGCCACACCTCTCAAGAATCTCGTAAATGACATGAGGGGTTTAAAAGACCCCAGCATGAAAAATGTCTCCTTACTCATTGATTTTTTGATCTTTAGTTATGAAATTTTTTTTCAATGTTATTCAAGATCTAGAAAAGAGAATAAAATGCTTATATTGTTAAAATTTCAATTTCAACATAGTATAAAAAATTAAGTAAACTGAGTACTGCTAAGTGTACACACTGGTAGTTCAATCACTCAACTATCATCAATGGGAGCATGAGCTACATTTTTGACGGAAACATTTGAAAATATATAATTGTAAAGGGTCTGGGGTCCTCTGGACCCCGGGTGGCATTTAAGGGTTAACACGCAAGTCGTATTACATAAAGTGCGTAACGACACGTCTCAGTTTGCGGATAACTTGCCTAAATTTGCTCGCGACAATGTCTGAACGACTTAATTTTTCGCATCACGGTGTAAGAGAAAAAAATCTCTTTTTTTTTTTGCGGCAGCTCGCGAAAAGCGAGCTAACGGACACGCGAGAAAATTCTCTCACCACTTATGCCAATTTCTCATAATACGACGACACGGCGCATTTTACTCCGCGTATTAACATATATCTACACGAGTTTTACTCGATTTAAAAATAAAAAGTCTATTTTGCGACTTAAATTTTTCTCCCGAATATGTAAAAATAGATTGTTTTTATTTTTAAATTTAAATTTTTCTTTTGATGCGAAAGTCGAAGATTTTAGCACTTATAAGCTTCCTTTCAATGGAAAAATGGAAGATTTCTACTTTGAGAATTTAGAGACTTTTCTTTTGTTTTCACGTCGAAATAGAGAGAAGTATTTCCGTCTCAGAAATCTCTTTTGATACAAGAGTAAAAAGTTATTGCTGCCTTTGAGACTTGTTGTTTGATGGTGTTTAACAGGTCTTTCGTTATTTGCCGCGGCATCGTTTTGCATTGTAGACCGTTTGCTTGGATTTCAGCACCCGATACAGCAGATACCGCAAAATAATCTTCAACAAAATAACGCTCAGAGCCTGCAGCGGGACAATATGCCGAGAAGAACGGATGTGAAGCCAAGAGGACGGATGACAGCGTACACGTACTTCGTCAAGTCATGTCACCAGGAGCATAAAAAGAAGCATCCCAAGAGGAAGATTTTCCCCCAGTTTTTCTCCAAAAATTGTGGAAAGAGGTGGAAGGTGAGATTTTTTTTTCAGCTCAAACTACTTGCTATAATTTATTACAAATCACATTTTTATAGATATTCCAGCAAACACCAAGTAATATGCAGGAATAATATCGTATATGTATGAAAACATAAGTAATTTTTTTATCTTAATACTATACGTAAATAAATTTGAGATAGATTAATAGAGCTCCTTGCTAACGCTAGGATCAAGAGAGTCCTTGTAAGAACTAACTTCGAAGCGATCACGATACTTGGTTGGACTTCTCCGCATGTCGGTTTCACAGCCCGAGGTGCGAACGAGATAAGCGGAATGCGTAAAGTTTTTTCGAATGTCCTGCTTGTGGTCTCGCGAGAGCCACTTTGATGTTAGCCTCTGAATAAATACGTGCGCTCGATAAACGCCACGTGCAAGTATTTAAGCGCGTCGTTACGGGCCGACCTGTCCCGCCTCGTTAAGCCGTCAATCTTCATCTCGTCCAGCAGAATCAAGATTATCGATAAGTAAAACGGATCCGATACACGGCAAAAACCTCCCGCGTCGTGACGCCGTCATTAAAAAACTGTGACTTTAGAGTATCTATTATCCTGCGTGCACGCGACTGTGAATATGCCAGGTCGGTCGGGGAACACTTATTTTCTCAGTAATAGAACATTTTAACGCACGTGAATATGCGAGATCAACCGTATGGAAACGCTAACGCTATACGAAATACCGTATGTGTCGTAGACTATGTCGGACATCGAGAAGAAGCGTTTCCACGAAATGGCAGAGAAGGACAAGAAGAGATACGACACGGAGATGCAGAACTATACGCCGCCTAAGGGAAAGAATAAGGACATCGAGAAGAAGCGTTTCCACGAAATGGCAGAGAAGAACAAGAAGAGATACGACACGGAGATGCAAAACCATACGCCTAAGGGAGAGAATAAGGGCAGGGGCAAGAAACGCAAACACATCAAGGATCACAATGCTCCCAAGAGATCGCTGTAAGCCCTCACGCTGTTTAATACATACGTATCTCGATCTCGAGAAAAGAATTTGCTTGATTAATATTTAAACACGCAGCGAGAAAAGTTAACTTGTAAATTCGAACGGAAACAAAAGTTTAACTTTTTTTAAAGCTTTATTCGCATTTTTAGTCATTTCTGGAATCTCGGCTTCCCGCAAATTTATTTCTTTAAAGTAAAGTTGCAATTGTTTTTCTGAAAATTAAATTTACAGAGCAATTTCTCAAAACTACATTCAAATTTAGATTATTTTCGAATTATACATTATAATTTTCTTTAGTCTTTATAAAAGATTGGTTTAGCATATTATCGCAGCACGAACCCTTTGAATAATAGCAGATATAGATTTAATAATTAATTTCATTAGGTCTGCTTTCTTCTGGTTCTGCAACGATGAACGCGGTAAGGTCAAAATGCTGAATCCTGAATATGGCATGGGCGATATAGCTAAGGAATTAGGCAAGAAATGGTCGAACGCAGATCCCGAAACCATATCCAAATACGTGGCTATGGCAGAGAAGGACAAGGCTCGATACGAAAGGGTAACGTATCTAAATTTAGCACAATCTTACGCTTTTAACCATTAAGATTCCTAGCCCCGGTAATGTTATCATGTAACGTCAGAAGCTAAAAGTCATGAATTTTCTTATACTATATAGTCGGAATATATTACTCTTTTTTTTTTTTGCACAACTTGCAACTCGAATCTGATTGAATTGATTTACGAGATGAATGTCCAAGCGTTTTCGAAATAAAGATGAAATATTTCAAGATGAAATATTGAAATATTCTTTTTTTCCTCGCAGGAAAGGAGAAACGCGTACAAAAAGAAAATACAAAACAACGGTGCTCCGGTGGTCGAAACTATAACAATAAGCGACAGCGAATGGGAGGAATGGGAGGACGTCGAGGACGACGACGAATAGCGGATGCACGTCGAAATTTCTTCATCTATCACCCCGTGTCCTTCATCCTGAAAGCATACCTCACCTACTGTACTGTACCATTGACCTTAGCGTGAGCGTACTTACACCACCATCACTAGGAAAACGAAGCAACTAATCACCAAGCAACCTAACAATCAACCAAGCTTTCTTCAACAATCCCCCACCAACCAACCTTCTAATTCTTTCCCCGATTATTTACGATAATGATAAAGTAATCCGCGCTAATTATGGTAATTATTTTAAAAGGAAAAACTGGTATGCATGAGTGGTGCGCGAGCGTGAGCGAGAGAGGATCATTGTGTTAGTGAACATTTGTACTTTAACATATTGATAGTAACGATGATGTAAAGCGGCTAGTAAGATATAGCGGAAGATAATGAAAGAAAAAAAAATAAGTAAAATGAGAAATCATGAGTAAAATGCAAAAGCGGAAGAGATAAGACGTGGCAGAATGCCCAATACTTTCTCTATCCGGATGGAAGGCGCAGGGGCTCAATCACTATTGACTTTGTGCTCTGTCGACGCTATATTACGAGCTATGTAACTTAGTTTACTAATGACGAAATGCCGCGATAATGACGGCCTCCGTAGGGCGGGGATTGGAGATGGCTGTAGTTCTTTTTGTCGTGTTCTTTCGGATTTTATCCGGTCATGCGAGGATTGTGTCCTTTTGTGTCTTTTTCACGCATTGCCATCGGCGCACTGGTGAGAGAGACAGAGAGCTCTCTCGGATCCTCGCTCTCGAAAGAGGCGAATCATGTCGCGTCGTTGCAAAATTAATATACTTTTTTGGGGAACTCTTTTTTTAGTTCAATTCAATTCAGTTTAGTCCAGGTCTGTTCTGTAAGTTCTGTTCACTTGTTGCCAGCGTCGTTATGGCATGAACACACATACATACATATATAATATAATACATATATATATATATATACACACATACATATGTATATACACACGCAGACACGTACAGACAATTGTTGTATTATCTTTGTACAGAGAGCTTCATTTTTTTCTTTCGTATATTTTTAGAGAAGCGATTATGTTGAGCGCGCGTGATGGAACATGGGGCCGCTTTACGCATATTTGCAAATATATAATTGATTTTATCGAGGTACACACATTTTTTCTTCTTTTTTAAAGTTATAATAATCGGGAAAATTGAAAAGTTTAGCATATTATTTTTCTATTTTAAAGATATTTCAATCGGCCATTAATAATACTATCAATATTGTTAATATGTTAATATTACCCCATTATTACTAATTCTATTACTATTTTATTATAATTATATGATTTCCACATTAGTAGTATGGATTCATATGTCACTTCTTGCTAAAGTAAGAATTAATTATAAGCATAATTTAGAAATGGTTTATTGTATAAATCACGTGAACGAATCATTTGAGAAAAGTGAATAATTGTATGCAAAATTTCACGTCCGAAAATATATAGCTGGAAATATGTATCTTTTTATATCTTATTATCTCTTAAGTTTCCTACATTTTTGATCAGCATGATTTTGTGAACTTTTATTATACTTGTGAACTTTATTCACTTTTTATGGATTTTTTTTCAAGATATATTGACCGAGTTTTCTGAATTATTGTATAAGTTATATGAATCATATATTTTCCAAGAAATTAAAATCATTGATGTACATATAAAACCGACATTTCATTTCATGTGCAAGGGCCTAATATTAAATCAAAATCAGTAGCACGATATTTTAGCATCTCGTCGGAACTGCAACGGTGTCGCCGCGCGTGCGCGCGCGCGCGAGAATCGCTAATGCTTTTATTTATCAAAACGACGATTATTGTACGAAAACGAAATGCCATTTTTTTTTTCTTATAAACATTCGCGCTGTTTCGAGGCTGCGGCCTGCAGTCAACGAAATTTTCTATCTTGTTCGAAAAAATCGATTCGCGTCCGTCCTGGCGAAAATGTTTCATTAACTTCATTAATATTCGATCTCGACGATACCAGCAGAAATCATTTTTATTTCGTCGTTTCTCTTTAAGACTTACGGTCGCAGGAGCGTTATAATAAAATAGAACATGACGAATTTTAACACTTTGCCGACCGTTCGGGTAGACCCGTTTCATGATCCATGATCCATTGAACGATCAAATGGATAGACTTATCTGTTTTGCTGTTTATGATTCTTAATTAGTTCGCAGAAGAATTAAGAGAATTAAATTGTAAGAGGAAGAAAAGGAGTATTTTTTTAAAAAACAATGCAGGTCATAAAAACTGCGCAGCCTCACTTATTTAGGGATCTATAACTTGATTGGCAAAGGTGTTACACATTCGTCCTGCCGTAACATCGAAATCAATGTGCAACTCTCATGCGATCGTAGTTTTAACGGCGAATTTCTTCTCCATTCTTCTTTCTCTCTCTTTCTTTCTTTCTTTGTTTTTTCTCTTAGCCCGACACTGAAGTGGTCCCTGCCCCTTGCCATCGCCATTCTCCCTCTCACATTCGTTTTTAACTCACTGGAAGAAATAAAAAAAAAGTAGTAAAAGGGTAATACGTTCAAATCTCTCGTCTTGAGACTCACGTGAATGATATAATAATCGCCGTTTCCTTTGTTAAATCATATTCCCGGGAGTAAATCGGATTAAATAGGAGATAAGCTCCCCGCGAAGAAAAGCCGTTTTCTCTGTCTTGTACTGCCTCGAGTCATTTGGTGTACAGCAGGCTGTATTATAATAAATTATTATGGTTTCTTGTAATATTAACATTCCGCCTAGATCCTGTAGCGTGTACAGTGGATTTTAATCGCATTCGAGATTTAGAGAGGGGACCGAGAGGAACCGGACCCGGTTAACAAGTAAAAAGTAACGATGACTAAAGAACGATGGAAAGACGGGATAAGAAAAAAAAATACAAATATAGGATCTTGCTAGTTTCTTCTTATTCGTCGTTGAATAACGCGAGATGGGTATACATGATGTAAATGTATGTGTACAAACATAAATGGTACTTGAATGACCAATCTACTCTGTTGAAGCACAAGGACATAAAAAAAATATAATTATATGTAACTAAAAATATATTTAATAGTTAATAAAAGACGAGGAGACGTGGTCACGTTCTTCCAAAAACGAGAGAAAGAGGAGAGAGAAGAAAAAAAATCGGGCGAAACATTTCGTCAAAGAGAAAGAGCGGAGGAGGGAGCGTCACTCGTGGCGGTGGCGTCGATACGAAATCACTCGTTATCGAGATCTTGGCCATTTTAGAGCTGTCTAGCTCACCGGCCAATTAAAAGAAGTTATCGAGATCTCATCATCTCGAGTACTTGCAACTCGTCGCGTCGCGTAAAAGAGTCACGGGTCACGGTCGGTCTCGCTCCGCGCGTACTTGGCGCGAGACACTAATACCGTGTCTCTTGATACGAAACGGCGACAACGACGTGCGTGTGGATGCCCCGTCGGGATTTCCACATTACGGTAGCGGTAGCCACCACTAGCACCCTTGACGCGCTTGTCGACGAGTTAAACAAGAATGGACGTGGTAGAGGGTGAAGCAAAAATGTGCAGGCTATGCGGTCATTACGAGAAGATCTACATCGACGTGTTCGGGGAGGAGGGTGTCAGACGCTACCTCGGCACGAAGATACACGAGAAGATCAACATCCTGGTGAGTCGCGGGCGACTCGTCGCGCCTGTACGCTTCGCTTCGCGTTTCCCCTCGCCGACCCGGTTATCGGGTTAGATGAAAATGGCTATGAGAGAAAGGGAGATGATCTTTTTCTTCCTCTGCTATATGGTTTTTCTTGCTCCAAAACAGCATGCTTATTTATACGCAGCGCATCTCGTTTGCTCGTAGCGTGCTCGGCTTGTGCTTCACGTTTGTTGATCCCCAGGGAGCATTTTTTCCTCCTAATTCAGAAGCATCGATACATTTTGGTCGAATTTGATCTCTAATTATTGACATAATTAATTACTATGCTTCAATGTTCTTTAAAAAGCTTACTTCAAAATAATTGTGATTTTAAACAATTAATTGAACTAATTTTATTGAATACACTTTCTAACATTCAACTCTTGTTAATATAATTAAGGGTTTGAAGCGATGAGTTTTGTGTAATTCATGTTGAATTGTTAATTTTGTGTTAATAACTAGTCTCTTGTTTACCACATCACTTCATCAACAGCTTTCTTTTTCTGTTAAGAAATAACAAACATTATAATTAATTAATACATTATAATAATCTGCTTTTATTTAAAGATAGACCCTATAAGTTTCAAAAAGAGATTGGAGGATATTGTCATGTTGGAAATTGATATTTAATAGGAGCTTTCTCTAGCGAGTTATACTCTCATCGAGCGGCAAAAGATTTCTTTATACTTGCTCCAATATCGCAATTAAGAATAGACGTGTTACTTTATCAACGAGATTCTCATGGAATCTCCCGTGGAATTTCTATCGCTACTGTTTGAAAAAAAAAAATTATTAAATACACTGAGAAATATTGTGTTTATTTTCATGTGCGAGTGTTTGTAAACGTGCCATGAGATTATTGTACAAATTGTTTTTACATTTGTACAAATTGTTTGGGCGAATTCTTCGGAGAGAAGAGTAATGAGCTTTATTTTTAAAATTGTAAGTAATGAATATTGCAACTGTGTAAAAATTATAAGTTCAAGTTTGTCGGTAATTCCAGGCTTGGATGTTGTCATAGAACTTTAGTGGGTACCAGAATGTAACGATATATTTATATGTTTGTCACACAAATTGTTGTATCTATAGAGCAGAGAACGGTAGTATTTACATAATTAATATTTTGTAAAAAGAAGGAAAAAGTAAAAGAGAAAATTAATGAGGCCTAATGTCGCTTAATAAAGTTTTATCTTCTTGCAAGTATATCACGAGTACATTTCTCAAAACTTAGATCACTTTTGTTTGTGAATCGCAGATAGATGAGAAGGATCTTCTGCCCAAGGTGATCTGTGTTCAGTGTCTGGGCAAGCTCGAATTAGTTTGCGACCTCCAAGAGGAGTGTCGGCGCACGCAGCCTTTGCGTGTACACAATTGGTGCTTCGATGAATTCCCAAACGTCATTCCTTTTATCTTTAGTAATACAGCCAAACTTCCCCCTTCTTTTCATCTATTCTTAACTCGTCGGGACCAATCTCTTTATTCTTAACTCTTTCCCTCGAGCCCGTTCTTATTTTACCAGTACATACATGGAATAAAAATGAAGAGTACAAGAAAAAAGCGATAAAAGTCTACTTTTTGTTAAAATTGATTTGATTATGCTACCTTGTGGCATCAGTTTTAAAGAACTTTCATAATTCTTATCTATTTTGATAAAGAACAGTTATAAATAAAGCCGAAAGATGTACCATGTTGGGGTACAAAAAATGATCATAATCCACACGCTTGTAATGAAGAATCTGTTAGAGTCCATCATAATTCCAATATAAACATTAAGTAAATTCTGCGTTCCGATATTACTAAATTTCTAATATTAAATACTAAATTTTGTGCATAATTTTTTCAATAACTTCTTAAGATATTCGAGATGTCTTGGGACTTAAAACGTTTTTCTCGAAATTACTCCGGATGGACATTGATCGTTTTTCTCTTGTATTTTTCAAATGTTGATCGCGACAAGTAAGGTAAATGTACCAATGCCTGTTTACGTATCTATGTCTGGATATTTTTATTATTTTAGTCTTTAAATAAGTTATAACTCGAATTAAAATCAAAGAATCAAAGATAAAAATATTTTTCTTGTATTAAATTTTTATCTTTGATTTTAATTCGTGTTATATTTATTTAAAAACTAAAATGATAAAGGTGTCCAGACATAGGTCTTAAGTGTTTCGACATTGGTACATTTACCTTAATAGTATACACGCACGGTACTTTTTATCTGTCATTTATTTTCTTACTCTATGGCTGTGTTCCGATATAACCATGTAATTACATGACGAATGTAAAAGTAGCGAAAGAACAGGGGAATATGTTAAAAATACGAAAGCGCGGAGACGAAGTTTTGAGGATAAAAAGTTAAAAGATATTTTTAAGTATCATACGATTTCAAGTGACAAATATTACAACTGCCGTCATACAACGGGATTCCTATATTTTATTCGACAGATTCTGTGGCAAATATTATTTCGAAATTCTAAACCTAATTAAAAACTTGACGTACGCATCGGTGTTCCTTTAAGAAGTCAAGAATATGGAGGTGTTAAGAATAGAACGGTTATAATACTAGTGAAACGTTTTTTCTATAAGTGTTAAATCTTAGTATTATTTTTTACAAAGATTACACTAATTTTCTATTCACGAGTAAAACTTTGCAATATTCTGTCTCTTTTTTTAAGTTTGGATAATTGAGATCGAGTTTAGGAACGTTAGAATTAATCTTTTTATTCGAGCGTTTATGTAGTAAATATTAATCTATCGTATACCGAAACCGTGATTTAGTTTAACCTGTAATGATATACGCGTCTTTTTTTTACCGTGGACCTAGAAAGATTAGGACTGATTGAAGAACATTAGTGTGAAACCTCTAAAAGCTATCTGAATTTTGCTAAGAGAAATTGGTATAATAATAAAATGAAGGCTGTTAAAAAATAATATAAGATACGTAATGACAATCAGGAAAAGAAATCACACGAAAACACACGTCATTAGTGCCCAAGAAAAGAACTGGATGTGTCCAAAAACCGAAAAACATGCTCGGTTGACGACACGTTAATTACTTTCATGAAAAAACGCCTTTTTATAATACTTCCTCTCCTCATGAATACAGCAAGTTTTTGAAAAATGTTTATTTTGTAATATAAACAATACACGTTCACCAAATTACGGCCAAAAGTATGATTAATCGAATAAAGGCATAGTCTTATTAAAAAATTAATGACTTAATACGTATGTGTGTGTGCGTGCGTACATGGTGTGCGTGACACCAGGAACAGGGCTTCCAAAATTGATAATGTAACGAGAGCGGCGATATTTTCTATAAATCATTACACGTGAGATTCGTATGTGAAAAATTTTCAACGATTTTCAATATTTTTTGGAGTAAATTTTATAATAATTGTTATATAAGAAATAAAAAAGCGTTACATATAGACGTTTAAAGAATTATGTATTTTATAAAAATGTGTATTTTACTTACACATACACACTAATACGAAACTGCGAAAGAAATATAGCAAGTGCCTTGATTCAAATCTTCGATGTTATAAAGTAATCTAGGAAGACAAAATAATTGCAATTAATAGGAGTATTATGAGCTATTTTTAAGTAGAATAAATGGCGGCAGTAAGAATGCAGATATTTACGAATTATCAAGAAAAATGTGCCTTTTATCGCACGATTATGGACTATTGTATAATTAGAGTTTCATAAAATGTGAGTTGATATTTATAATTAACTAAAAAAAATTTTTCTATAGTTTTCGAAGTAATCAGCAATATGAGCTATTTTGTACGTATATATTATACATATAATTAGGAGGTAACATATATATATATATAATTAGAAGATAATACTCCTTTCCTTGATCATTGAAGACACGTCCGTGTGTTAAATGCATATAGAGATAAGTTAAGTGACTCCATACACACACACACACGCACATACACACAATCGCGCGTATACGCGCGCACATTTGTATATTTATATAGAATTAATTTCCACGATAAAAAAACTTGTTTAATGATTCCACTGTTGCCTTAATAAAAGTATGATACTTTTCAAATACTTTTGATTCATTTTATCCTACATTTAAGTTTCCTAAAGTGACACATTGGTGTTTTAACTATAATTTTATGTGTAATTTATTGTTGACTATACTTTGTTGAGAAAATAAAAATTAATTTACGTATATAATAAGTTGAATTATACGTAACTAAATATATATGTATATAGAGCGCACAGTTCACAAACTGGTTTCTAGAAGGATGATGGAATTTTTTACTACTTTACGGCGGAGCTTTTTGTGGAAAAAATGGAGTAATCGAACCTGACAGAGCCATATCTCATTTAAAAAAAATGTATATATATTATTTTAGATAATTATCGCTTCTTATAAATTCTATATATAAAAATATTAGATTGTTTGTTAGAATAGAATTTATTACTTCATCATTAAAAGATAGTTTATTAAAAAGTAAGTGTTTTATATTTTATGTTGTTTATTTTAAAATCTGTAGGAATAAAATGTGATTTTTTTGACAGAATTATGTCAAATGGTCAACTCATAATCAGCAGATTTCGAATTCAACTCCGATCTTCATTCTCATATATATACTTCGATTTGATGAGATATGGCTGGAAAGTTAAAGGGGTTGTTAGTGCAAAAATTCGTAAATTTCTCTTCCTTATTTTTTATCATATTACCCATTGGCTAATTATATATTAATAATATAATATTTATATTTAATTTATATACTTTATAACATTTTACTTTGCGTCGTCACGTTAACTTTGCACGTACGCAACTCGTCTTTTATCTCTTCTCTCTGCCATGTTCTTCATATTGCTTCTCTGTTTTCCCTGTTATCAATTATAAATAAATACTAATAATATAAATTAAATATTTTACTGATTTTTTAAATATATAATTAATAATCATTTAACATCATCAGACATCAGACATGCTAAAATTATTAAATTATTTCAGATCCACAAGGACGATCCTCTGCCGCAGCAAATTTGTGGGAGTTGTGTCGACAAATTAGATTCTGTATGTGACTTTTACGACAGCTGTCATGTAATTCAGGAGAGATTATGGTGGCTTATTGTAAGTATTATGCTAATCTCGCAACACAGATCATTCATAAGATATTGAGATTTATAATAGTGTGTGAATAGAAAAAAATGCTAATTCTGCAATGTAGAACCAAGAGCTTGCGCCGCGATAGTCTGCACCACGCGAAATAAATGCATATAGTTAATTAATTTAGACCGGTGGTAAGATTATTCTTACTGCTGATGGTTACTGAATTATTGATACATGCATTTAATATTATATATCATGTTTTCTTCTTCAATACCGCAATCGGATATTTTGTCTTAATTTTTTAAATAGAATAGTGTCTTTTTAGGATGCGTTAACTTCGTTTAGTCTTTTATGATATTTTAATAGGATTGACTCTTTTATGTATCATAAACATTCGATTTTTTAAATCCTTAATGAAACTTCTTAATCAGAATTGCACTTGCTAGATCTCTGAGCTGATATCTTATCGTTCAGGTCCATTTGGGTATATTTTGCATTAACTCGGTTATTTTATTTTTATTACGACTAGGAATCTTCGAAGAATCAACACCAAGAGATACAGAAACAGCCCGCTGATTATCAAACGAATAAAGGAGACGATCCGACGCAGGAAGGAGTAACTTTGGGCACGGAATATTCGAAAGAATATTCGAACATCATTATTAAAGAGGAATGCCTGCCAGATTTAAATTTGGAATTGTATCCTTCGAACCAAGAGACACAGGAACAGCCCGCTAGCTATCAAACGAATAAAGGAGACGATCCGATGCAGGAAGGAGTAACTTTGAGCACGGAATATTCGACAGAACATTTGAACATTATTATTAAAGAGGAATGCTTGCCAGATTTAAATTTGGAATTGTATTCTTCGAACAATTCAGTGGTATGTTTTTTTATTATTTTTCATAGTTTCGGAGATGTTCGGCTCTAAAGAGGAAAGCCGATCTTTTTCAAAGGGGTGTTATATCCCCTAAACACGCGTATGAGCACGTATAAAATAATACGTGTCCCTTATTTTCATGTAGAGAACAACATACTAAAAGCTCATTAAAATCGGAGGGGGACACTTCTGTGGGTTTCCTTGTTAGTTATTAATTGCTCTTTTTTCCACTAATTTGCATAAAAAAATTAGATGTCTAATAATTATACATAGGGGTGACATGTGGCGGTCGACTTGTAGTTGTCATCTTTCGAGATGGATCAATCTTCATCCTACTTAAGCCTTTATAAGAAATTGATAAAAGAATACGAGATTATAATTACGTGAGATTGTAATCTGATAATAAATTAATACGTAAAAAAGGTATAATTATATGTAACCAAAATATATATAAAATTTAAGAAAATAAGTTTGGTTACACATTTTCAGGATTTCTTTATATCGTAATTTTAATTAACCGATAAACCAGTATTGAATTTTAATATTTACATTTCAATTTATATAATAAGTATTATTATAATTGCTGTATATTTTAAATATATTTAAAAAATAAATATATGTATTACTTATAAAGATCTGGAATTTTTAGGAATTTATTTCCAAAGTTTGTATAAGTAACTTGTTAATTAAAAAATCGAAAAACTCTGTGATCTTTTTTACATAGTACATTAAGTTTAGCTATTTTGACAAACGCAGAACAAAAACTAAAAGTTATATTAAAGAGTTTTGTTGCTTATGTTGCAGACTCATAAGTGCCCGAAATGTCCGAAAGTGTACAAAACTAAATGGTACTTGAATGAGCATCTGTTGAAGCACGAGGGCATAAAAAAGGTATAATTATATATGTAACCAAAAATATATTTAATAGATAATAAAATAAGTTTTATTACACATTTCCAGGATTTCTTCATATCGTAATTTTATATAATTAACACATAAACCAGTATGTAGTTTTAATATTAACATTACATTCCAATTTATATAATAAGTATTATTATATATAATTGCTGTATATTTTAAATATGTTTGAAAAATAAATGTATGTATTACTTATAAAGATCTGGAATTTTTAGGAATGTATTTTCAAAGTTTGTATAAGTAACTTTGTTAATTAAAATATCGAAAAACTCTATGTGATCTTTTTTACATAGTACATTAAGTTTAGCTATTTTGACAAACGCAGAACAAAAACTAAAAGTTATATTAAAGAATTTTGTTGCTTATGTTGCAGACTCACAAGTGCCCGAAATGTCCGAAAGTGTACACAAGTACACAGAATTTGAATGAACATCTGTTGAAGCACGAGGGCATAAAAAAGGTATAATTATATATGTAACCAAAAATATATTTAATAGTTAATAAAATAAGTTTTGTTACACATTTCCAGGATTTCTTCATATCGTAATTTTATTTAATTAACACATAAACCAGTATGTAGTTTTAATATTAACATTACATTCCAATTTATATAATAAGTATTATTATATATAATTGCTGTATATTTTAAATATGTTTGAAAAATAAATGTATGTATTACCTATAAAGATCTGGAATTTTTAGGAATGTATTTTCAAAGTTTGTATAAGTAACTTTGTTAATTAAAAAATCGAAAAACTCTGTGATCTTTTTTACATAGTACATTAAGTTTAGCTATTTTGACAAACGCAGAACAAAAACTAAAAGTTATATTAAAGAATTTTGTTGCTTATGTTGCAGACTCACAAGTGCCCGAAATGTTCGAAAGTGTACACAAGTAAACAGAATTTGAATGAACATCTGTTGAAGCACGAGGGCATAAAAAAGGTATAATTATATATGTAACCAAAAATATATTTAATAGTTAATAAAATAAGTTTTGTTACACATTTCCAGGATTTCTTCATATCGTAATTTTATTTAATTAACACATAAACCAGTATTGAATTTTAATATTAACATTACATTCCAATTTATATAATAAGTATTATTATAATCGCTGTATATTTTAAATATATTTAAAAAATAAATATATGTATTACTTATAAAGATCTGGAATTTTTAGGAATTTATTTCCAAAGTTTGTATAAGTAACTTGTTAATTAAAAAATCGAAAAACTCTGTGATCTTTTTTACATAGTACATTAAGTTTAGCTATTTTGACAAACGCAGAACAAAAACTAAAAGTTATATTAAGAGTTTTGTTGCTTATGTTGCAGACTCACAAGTGCCCGAAATGTTCGAAAGTGTACACAAGTAAACAGAATTTGAATGAACATCTGTTGAAGCACGAGGGCATAAAAAAGGTATAATTATATATGTAACCAAAAATATATTTAATAGTTAATAAAATAAGTTTTGTTACACATTTCCAGGATTTCTTCATATCGTAATTTTATTTAATTAACACATAAACCAGTATTGAATTTTAATATTAACATTACATTCCAATTTATATAATAAGTATTATTATAATCGCTGTATATTTTAAATATATTTAAAAAATAAATATATGTATTACTTATAAAGATCTGGAATTTTTAGGAATTTATTTCCAAAGTTTGTATAAGTAACTTGTTAATTAAAAAATCGAAAAACTCTGTGATCTTTTTTACATAGTACATTAAGTTTAGCTATTTTGACAAACGCAGAACAAAAACTAAAAGTTATATTAAGAGTTTTGTTGCTTATGTTGCAGACTCATAAGTGCCCGAAATGTCCGAAAGTGTACAAAACTAAATGGTACTTGAATGAGCATCTGTTGAAGCACGAGGGCATAAAAAAGGTATAATTATATATGTAACCAAAAATATATTTAATAGATAATAAAATAAGTTTTATTACACATTTCCAGGATTTCTTCATATCGTAATTTTATTTAATTAACACATAAACCAGTATGTAGTTTTAATATTAACATTACATTCCAAATTATATAATAAGTATTATTATATATAATTGCTGTATATTTTAAATATGTTTGAAAAATAAATGTATGTATTACCTATAAACATCTGGAATTTTTAGGAATGTATTTTCAAAGTTTGTATAAGTAACTTTGTTAATTAAAATATCGAAAAACTCTATATGTGATCTTTTTTACATAGTACATTAAGTTTAGCTATTTTGACAAACGCAGAACAAAAACTAAAAGTTATATTAAAGAATTTTGTTGCTTATGTTGCAGACTCACAAGTGCCCGAAATGTCCGAAAGTGTACACAAGTAAACAGAATTTGAATGAGCATCTGTTGAAGCACGAGGGCATAAAAAAGGTATAATTATATATGTAACCAAAAATATATTTAATAGTTAATAAAATAAGTTTTGTTAAACATTTCCAGGATTTCTTCATATCGTAATTTTATTTAATTAACACATAAACCAGTATTGAGTTTTAATATTAACATTACATTGCAATTTATATAATAA
Organism: Temnothorax longispinosus; assembly: GCF_030848805.1. Lineage (NCBI taxonomy): Eukaryota > Metazoa > Arthropoda > Insecta > Hymenoptera > Formicidae > Temnothorax > Temnothorax longispinosus. The sequence continues at coordinate 4,467,706 of NC_092366.1, forward strand.
ATATTATTATATAATTGCTGTATATTTTAAATATATTTAAAAAATAAATGTATGTATTACCTATAAAGATTTTGAATTTTTAGGAATGTATTTTCAAAGTTTGTATAAGTAACTTTGTTAATTAAAATATCGAAAAACTCTATGTGATCTTTTTTACATAGTACATTAAGTTTAGCTATTTTGACAAACGCAGAACAAAAACTAAAAGTTATATTAAAGAATTTTGTTGCTTATGTTGCAGACTTACAAGTGCCCGAAATGTCCGAGTGTATACACAAGGAAACAGAAACTGAATGAGCATCTTCTGTCGAAGCACGAGGGGATAAAAAAGGTATAATTATATATGTAACCAAAAATATATTTAATAGTTAATAAAATAAGTTTTATTAAACATTTCCAGGATTTCTTCATATCGTAATTTTATTTAATTAACACATAAACCAGTATTGAATTTTAATATTAACATTACATTCCAATTTATATAATAAGTATTATTATAATTGCTGTATATTTTAAATATATTTAAAAAATAAATGTATGTATTACCTATAAAGATATGGAATTTTTAGGAATTTATTTCCAAAGTTTGTATAAGTAACTTGTTAATTAAAATATCGAAAAACTCTATGTGATCTTTTTTACATAGTACATTAAGTTTAGTTATTTTGACAAACGCAGAACAAAAACTAAAAGTTATATTAAAGAGTTTTGTTTCTTATGTTGCAGACTCACAAGTGCCCGAAATGTCCGCAAGTGTACACAAGTAAACAGAACTTGAATTATCATCTGTTGAAGCACGAGGGCATCCGTAAATATGAATGCTCTATCTGCAAAAAAAGGTTCGGTCGTCAATCGCTCCTCGCTCGTCATCAGAAAGTGCACCCTATGCCTAGGTAATATCTCCAAAACATTAACGATTAAATAAAATGAACAAAGACTCTAATCTTTATTAATTAAAGTAAAAATAAATAATAATAAAAATAACATTGATATGATTCAAATCCAACAAAAATTCCAAAAGTAAGATACCTGTGAATTAAATAAGTGAAAATTTTATTTTCATTTTTTATTTACACATGTATGTATATATAATATATATATATAGGTTTATAACAAATTTTACAACATATATATATATATATATATATATATATATATGTAGTAAAATTTGTTATAAACCTATGTTTCCATAAAAATCTCCTAATAGATTCAAGTATTTATCCTGATATGACATTAATTTTAAAATGTGTTTTACATACACAAACGTCTAGTTTAGTTTGTCGAGTCAATTTTGTGCTCCATTTATCATTTCTTGATCTGAAATAAAATATTTTCCTGACAAAAATGTTTTGACTTTCTAAATAAGTAAAAATTAAAAGATTAAAGGTCAGGATTATGAAAGAGACGTGGAGAACGTATTTGTTAGTGTTGTTTCATTTTTTGGATAAAATCAACAAGCAGGAATTTAATTTTTTATGTCCGAAAAGCGTAATTTCCATTATTTTTCTGATTTCGCATTCTTCAATTTCCACTTTTGTGGAAAGTTGAAGAAACAGCTGTCAGAAAAACATTTTGTCACAAATAAAAAATTAATTCAGTAACTTGGACGTCTATACAGAATTAGAAGATATTTTGAAATTACACTAGGATAAATGATTCCATTTTTGTTTGGAGATTTTATGGAGAAGTAAGTCAATGGTAAACTTAAAATTAAAACAAATTTTTTTATTTCAAAATTAGTTATTTTTATTTCTTTTAAATGTCCAAAAATATAAGATTAATCCGATGGCAGATTAGTAAAACCAAGTTAAGTCCAAAAAATCAAAAGTACGCAAATTTTTGCACGATACTATATTATATGTACAGCCTCAAAGTTTCAAAAAAAAATTAAATTTTTAATTAAATTAAATTAAATTTTTTTTAGTTTTGGATTTTTTTCTTATAGAACTCGACGAGAGGAGCAACTTTGATCCTCTTGGCCAACCTCGTATCTCTTACTGTTTGGCCTGGAAAACCTTTTCATTAGTAAAAGTTGAAACTTTGAGGCTCAGTATCTTGATTTTTTATCCCGGAAGAGGTACTGAAATTTATACCACGCATAAAGCACACCTAAATTAACGTATATTCACGGTTTCAAGAAAATCCTAAGAAAATTGATTTTCTCTAGTATAAGGACCAGAGAACGTCCTTAATATAGAAACATTGAACTGACAACGAACGGAAAAGGATTATCTGGACTAATCTGGAGCGATGAATTCAAGCATCTGCTTGAAACAATGGAATACGATATATTTAACGTGCAAAAGATTCTGGCAAAAGATTTAATTAACGTTACCAAGTTCCGACTGTAAAACATGGTGGCGGAAATATGGGGTTGCTTTCATGGAGAAGGAATGGGACCATTGCATCGCATAACGGATATTCCTATAACTGCCGAAGGCTACGTGAATGTTTTATCTTTTGCAAATAAAAATTTGACCACTAAATAGATTTTTTTTTAGATGACAATGATCCAAAACATGCAAAATTTGTTGTAATGTAATTTAATAATTTCTTCCAAAGTTCATCTGTACAACCATTTGTCTTCTCAAAAAGTTATATCACATTTTCTTACCGATTCTTATTTTTTCCTATTATTTACTGCATGTACTTGTACACATTTAATAGACCTTTTTTTGCATATATAGGTGAAATTTTGCTTTAAAAAAATGTATGTGAGAAATAACACTTCAAATATTGTAATAATAAAATATCTATTTTCTAAGATGTATGTGATTTAGCAATTAAAGACAAAAGTTTTGTATGCAATCGCACTTGTCATTTATTTGCACATAAAGATAAATATACTTTTGTAAAAATGCACAATGATACAACGTTTAAAATTTTATAGCTAACCTGAGAAATCCTCAAAATGATTCGTATTTGAAAGAAAAAAAAACGTAACAAAATTCCTAATTCACATAAGGCCGATCTCGAAAGCAAAGCTTAAAATGGATCTTACAATATTACGAACCTGCCACATTCTTTTATTACTATAAACTTTTTATTTAGAAATACATAAAAGATTTAAGAACTGAAGAAGTTAAGTCACAATTGACCGGATCCATTAGACTTTTATAACGTAACCTAGTCTGATTAAATAATGGATATATATTTCTATATATTCCTAAATTTATATTTATGATAATCCGTAAAGTTTTAATGTCCTATCCATGCTGGTAGACGCAATGTATTGTGCATGCTTTCCGAAACGAACCCCGGTGGCCGCCGCTGTGTGATCGTTCAGGACCTTCAATTCCTGCCATTGCTTACAGAGATATACCCTGAAAACAATACGACACATATAATACAAGCAACCTTAAATTAATTCACGTTATTCAATATTAAAACATATGGTGAATAATATCAAATATTAAAATATTTGATATATTCGCTACTGATTGTGAGACAATAACACAAGTGTTATTTAAAATTCTCCATTTTTTTAAATATGAAACATTCTGTATTTACTAATTACTATATATTAGTATCAATATTTTAAAATAATTAATAATTATCAATAACCAATAAATTCAGTATTTTACCTGACATCCGTTCCTGCCACAGCCAAGTAAGTCCCACTTTGATCAAAACAAATATCCTTCACTTCATAGGATTCCTCCAACTGCAATGTCTTAAAGTTCTTCAGCTTGCGCAAATCCCAAAGTTTGACGCAAGAATCTTCCGCAGCTGTCGCCAAGTAATATCCATTCTCAGAGAAACTAATGGCTGTGATTACACCCGTATGTCCCGGAAAGTTCGCAACATTAGATTGTTCTTTCAAATCCCAGATCTTCACCTGAGAGTCCGCTGTACCAGTTCCAAAGATTAAACCGTCAGGATGAAATTGCGCCGTTGTCAATGGTTGTCCTGCTTGTCCTGCAACCTTTAAACAGTTCACGATAAGTATGGGAAAAAAGAGAATGGAAGAGAAAAAAGGGGTAGAACCTTTTATTCTTTCTAAACTAAAAACAATTTTATGATTAAATATAACAGTACATTAGTTTAAAACATACTTTAGTCAGTAATCTGCCAGTACGTATATCTGAAAAGGCCCAATGCTGATCCAAGGAGGAGCTTAGTAAATAATCGCCGGTTGGATGTAGAGACAATCCGGTCACAGGTGCATCATGAGCTTTTAATAACAATGTCGTTTGACTGGTACCAACATTCCACACGCGAATTGTAGCATCAGGTGATGCAGTCATCACTACATCTTCCTCTGGATGATAAATAACTCGTGTAACCTATGAGGATGATAGAAGGCAATTAATATGTTTAAAGAAATAATAAAACGGCAATTAAAATTGTAATTGCGCACTTTTTTCGTGTGACCTTTGAGGATTGCCACCACTTGTTCGGTATCCTTGTTGAAAACAGTGGCATTCTTGTCGGCACCACCTGTTAAAATCTTGCTGGTATCAGCACTGTGAATATCAAGCGCCAGAATTCCAGGCACACTGGCAGAATGAAGTCCCTGAAATTATATAATTATTTTCGATGATAATAATAATAACTCGTTTTTATTTCCATAAAATTAAAAATCTTTGGAATTATCGTATGATTACATATTATTAGAATTATATTTTTTAATGCAACTTTCTGACTATATTTGAAAGTAAATCTATATATTTATAACACAATCCTCAGTAATAATTGGCGCAGTAAATTTTGAAAGTTATATAAAACATAAAAAAACTAACAGGATGTGATGCAAGGGTCTGGAATGACCGGATACTGTCCTGAGGCATAAGATCTTCCGGTACTGAGCGTCCACGTCGTTTTCGCTCTTGAGTAAGAACGGTTGCTCGTTCTTGAAGTTTCTGTATTACATCTTCAGTGATACCAGCCTGTTCCATGGGTTGAGCTGCTGTGCCACCAGCCTCTACTGCCACAGCCTGAAGAAAATATAAATTGTTAAGAATTTTTAATTTATTAATAGAAATTATTCAGAATTGTACTTATTTTATTTTTTCATCATAACTGAATGTAGTATCTTATTATATTACACACGCATATGCAAGTGTTACATCCTATCACCCATTCTGATTTCAAAGCTACAAATTATTTTTTTATAATAAAATATTAAAGAATTGAAAATTAATTGTCAATTTATATCCCAAGGTCAATATTTGCTAGTTACATGTTATGTAATTTTTTAAACATAAAAAAATTAAGTTATAGAGACTTAATTAAGATTATTAAATATTTACATTTTAAGAAAGTTTTAAAAAATTATCAGATAATAACATACAGGCTGCGGGATTGTAGTGGCCTGGACAATTCCAGCTTGTGGTTTGAGAGTGGCCAGCGCCTCTCTGGCAGCAGTAACTTCTTTAGTCAGCCTAGCAATCACACGACAAGCCGCATCATGCTGATACAAGGCATGAGACAGCTCCTGCCTCGCAGTCTGGAGTTGTTGTCGTAACGTAAATGAATGTAACATAACTGCATCCCATTCATCTTGCATAATTTTCAATATTGCTGGAATAGAAGTCGCACTAGGTGGCTTGGGCTTGACAATTGGAGTCGCTGTAACAGAAGAAAATTTGATAACAAAAATAATTACATAAAAAAAATATACCGTATTAAATAATAAATAATTTAATAATAAATAATTTAATAGTACCTTTTATATCAATGAGCTGCTCAATAGTGAGTTCTTTGCCATTAATAGGATCTACCCCATTTTCAGATATATACTTTTCTATGAGACGTCTCTCAAATATTGACCCAGAGGCAGGAGATATCACTGGATGCTCCGGTACCTCATTGGAAACTGAAAATTATAGAAATAATTTATCATTTTTGTTAAATCTCAAGGTAAATTTCATCATGCTAGAATTCAAATATTAATAAACCTTTCTTCTATACAAGTATTGTTAATTGCATACTTGTACATATAAATTTACACATTGATGTATAAACAATACATGTAAACGCTAATAATGATACAATTTACAATCTAACAAATTGGACTGTGCCATCATAAAACTCTCTACTTATAGCAAACCACCTGTTTTTATTATTACGTATTATAATTACATCATAATTATGTTCATTAATAAAGCGGCAAAGGGTTTTCTAGGTTATGTCCGTCAACTCTGCCGGCACACAAATCTCTAAACCTCCCAGCATAATGTTGCGTTACAAGTGTCATCCGTGCAAGCTTAAACGTCAGGAGGATCAAAAGGAAAGATAGCTCGATCGTAAATTGCAACTCGTGTTCACGCGAATACTTACTCGCGCAAGATAACGCCATTTTCCTCGTTAATTCAAGACGCCTTCAGAGACGCCTGTCTTCAGTCTTCCTTCCGTCGCCTCGTCAATTTTGAAGCACGGCAGAATGGAAGCCGTTCTCCATTGGCCGATCCGCCGACGCCATGGCCATATCGCTTTTCGGTGCGCAATGCGCATTTCCGGGTGGAAGTTCCGGCGCGCGACGCGCCGCCGGACGGCGCCACCGGCGCCGTTCGCGAGAGTCCGCCGATGAAGATTTGTTAGTTTGTTGGCCGCCCGCCGTCGGCGTCTGCTGGTCTCACGCGATGATTAGATTAATTAGGTCGTACGGTTAGGATTTCGTCTAGTTTGTAGGGATCGACTGAGTTATCGCTTGATTATTATGGCTTCCTTGGTCGCGGATTACGGGACCTCCTCCGGCTCGGACGGCGAGACGGACGACGACGTTTCGGACAATGCGTAAGTTTGGGCCGTTGCGTAAACCGCCCCCGCCCCTCCGGATTGCTTCCGTCAACCTCCTGGGTTTGTTTTCTCTCCCCTTTTTTTATTTTCGCACCGATCCCGCGCCAGTTTGTTCTTCCTCCTCGCGAGATGCACGACGCGCTTGCGAACATCTCTGCAAGCTCCAACGGAGCTTGCGGGAATCCGTCGAGTTGCAAGACGCAAGACATCGTGTTTGACACTAAGGGGAAGACAGTCGCATTTTTCAATACTATTGATAACATTAAATTGGAAAAAAGGATACATTTTTCTTTGCCAAGCACTCGTTTAAGTTCAACAACCGGTTTATACGTACAGAATGCGGCTTGTTCTTTGTAATCTGATATTGCCTCACCGTTAGCTTCAAGGGTGCGGAGCAGGTGGAGTCGGAGGGAGAGGAGGACGAGGAGGCAGAGGATAATGAGGAGGAGAACAGCAGGAGTAACGGTGGACACGTGAGAATAACTGAAACGACAGCTTCCAAAGACAAGCTTCCATTGCCGACACCAGATTTCAACAGCGCGCCCACGTTACTGAGGACCTCGGTATTCCTGAATCCGTTCGTCGAAGCGGAACGGGCGAAGAGCGCGATCCTGGAGAAGCACGTGAAGATGACGCCCACGCTGGACGACACGAAGATGATAAACGGCCGTAAGATCTGCTGGAACTATCGGAAGGGTCGTTGCCGCTTCGGCCACAACTGTACTTTCGCCCACGACTCGGATCTGCATCGCAGCGCAGCCGAATTAGAGGCCTTACGGGCTCCGCAGGAGACGCTGGTCTGTCAAACTCGGTATAATGGGCAGCAACAGCAACAGCAGCAGCAGCAGCAGATACTGCCACCCACGAACGACGACGAGAATGAGGTGGATCAGGAGAACAATCAGACAGCGAACAGAAAGCGTAAGAAGAGGCCCGGCCTGTGCCAATTGTTGCTTCCGAGTAAGAAAGTCTACAAGCAGTTCAAAGCGCAACAACAACAGCAGCAGCAGCAAACCAAAACTAGATGAATACTATTCCTTCGTTTGGGATAGTAGTAGGAGATGAAATTGTTCTTCTAGCCGAATCGTTATGTATCTTTTGCGAATCGGAAAGTACGCGCAATGAGCAATTTCCCTGCGCTAATTGTAAAAAAGAAGATTTTTTTAAAAAGGATAATTTAGATGAGATTTTAGAAGATAGAAATTATGAGAGAGCAAAAATTGCAGGAGAAACGAAAAAGATCATTGTGAACGGTTTTAAGTTCGCTCTCGAGTTTTACGTTTTCGAGAATCGAATTTGAAACGGCTCCCATCAGCAAAGTGGGAGCCATTAGCGTATAGCGATGAGACTAATCGAGATCTCGTCTAAGATTTAGATTAATATTTAATTCAAACGCGATTTCGCGAACAAAATCAATGTAGGTATACAAAGGAAAAAGAAAAAAAATTCCGATTTATGCTTCCAACGCGAACAAAACATATGTAGGATAGGAGCTTTATTTGAGAAACTTTTTATCTCATATAAATTCGCGAAAGATTCCCGTTGCGCGCACAAAACGGACGCGTGTGCTTCTTAAGATTCGTCTTTCGTAACGCAACGAACTCGTAAATACATGTCTTCTTGTTATCTTGTTTTTCCATATTTATCGTTACTAGCCAATTATTTACTAGACATTTAACAGTACTGTTCGTTCGTGAGAATACCAAAATGACGTTTTATAATCCAGACACAGAATATATATTGTAATAACACGTGATGATATTCGACGAATTTGGTGTACAATACCCCTTTCCACATACGAAGAAACATTCTGTATACCTGACAACAATACTTCCATGCGTTTTTTGTGAATTTAGGATTAATCGAAGCGCAAGTTGCTTGATTACATCTCTCTTTTATAAGACAAATGTTTATTTTACATTTCCTTACACGGCGATCGACGAAACAAATTCGAAGTCGAATGTAATTGCAATATTGGTAGATATTGCGAATGACGGCAAAGTCATTTACTAATACATTAATCTTTCTAACGAAGAAGAGTAATTATGATAATAGATCGAAATAAAATGGAAGGACAAACTAAATGTTTACCTAACTTTATCCACTTTAAGTGGTTAAACAATGTTTTACTAATGTGTTAATAACCTGTTGGAGAAGAAGAAAATAATTGCGATAATAGATCAAAATAGGAGAAACAGTGAGAAACCTCGAGGTTTATCGTAACTATCGTGACTTAAAAGAGGCTCCTCGGTTTCCGAGGATTTCTAAAAGGTTGCCAATAAATGATTCAGCTGTGCTGAAACAACGTCTTGCTTAATTTATACTCTCTTCTACACCCAGTATATCAAAATATATATAGCAAGTGTATAAAGATCTTTAAAGAATTGCCATTTAGTTAAAAAAAGCAAATATTTCAAATTTATTTTAATTAGTTAATTACGAGAAATTGATAGAAACTAATAAAGATGCGCCTTTTTCTTTCAGGCCTATTCAAAAAAATGTATCTTTAATCACAAACCCTCTGAAATGGAATTTTACTCAAAAATATTGATTGTTAAATGAGAAAGAAGTAATCAGAGGCTAAGAGAATATGGCAATACATTTTTTGAAACGTTCTGAATAGGTTTAGCATATGGTGGAGATATAAGACATGATAGGCACGTGACATTGTTTTATTAGACGCTTATATGGATATAACGTTTTGTTTTTCAGATCCATTATCTACGTAAACTGAGTGCGCATTGATAACTCACTGTTGCATCATCGAATGAAAATATAGACTTTCGTGTTTTTATATATATATTTATATATATAATATATGTATATATATATATACATATATATTTCTTTCTCTTTATTTCCGCGAATGAATGTTTCACAGGCACTTTGTCTCTAAACAGTGGCAAAAATTTGTGAATGATCAGTTTGGCGTGTAGAAAATGCGAAAGCGACACGTGAGGGTAAGCGTCATCGCAGAACTCACCATCAAGTTTTAGGGTCACGAGCAAAATATAAGATCTCGCAAATCACCTGTCTATCATTAATCCTCTTAATCATACTTATCTCTCGTAATCTTTTTTTTCAGCAAATCTCTCGTCTCTGTCAGTGAGATCTCTCGCGATTACATCGACAACACATATTACAATTAATCACAGAAATGGGTAGATTCGACAAAAATAATTGCGCCACATTATATACAATTAACTTAATTACTTCTATAGGCAAGCACCTATTAAGTACTGATATATTCGATCGTTAAGAGTTCGCCGTGATTGCAACAACAGGCTATTTTACGCCATTGCCATATTTTTCGAGTGAGTTATCAGATTATAATTTCTCGAGATCTAAAAAATTAAAAATTCCTACATCCTAAAGAAATATGTACAAATCTCAGAAAGCTTGAGAATACTCTATAAAAAAATGAGAAAACTTTGGCTTGCCCGACGATAAAAGGGAGAATAAATTCGCATTAATTGTTCGAAAATATTTCGAATATAGCCTTGTACTATCTTCAATCCTTAAAGTCAGGAACTTTTTACAATTCAATTGTCCTATAAAAATTGAAATCTGAAAAAGTTTAATTTTCAAAAGATAAAAAGAGATATAAATATATATATTAGAAATCTTTAAAAGCAATAGTTCGACTAATAACATCATTAAAAAGTTATACAGGTTTCAATTCTTTTCTCCAATTACATAAACTATTATTTCGCGATCAAGCAAATTTCCAAGCATTTTTCAGATTTACAATATCCGGTATTAATTAAAAAATAAAAAACAATCACATGATTGTATATCTGCATTATCTGCGTAAAATTCGTGCTTCAAGGATTTTACGAAATATTTTAATATCAATTTTTTTCTGATGTACATAAAAATGTATACAAGTGCTAGAGATCTGATAGCTCACTTTAAAACCTGTAACTTCGATATTGCATTACTGTATCACCCATGTATCGCAAAATACTACAATATCGTCGGAACATAAATTTTTAACGTCTTTTGTGATCTTTTTTTTGACATTAAGTACATTACAGAGATATTTAACACATTTGAATTCCTTAAAGATTCCCAAAAGATTTTGCGATAGTCTCAAGAGAATTTTTCAACCGTTTCTTACGGTGTGTGGCCCGATAACGTTGCTGTCTTAAAATGCGTCGATATTTCTCTTTCTTCTTGAGAAAATCGCGTTTCCAAACGTCGATTTCTCGCAATACGATACGCGCATTTCTCTATCACAATCGTTCTTTCGAGCTTTCGAGCTAGTTGTTAGACAATACTTGAGGCGTATAAAGAGTAAAACTGGACTAAAGTAAAGTGAAGTACAAACACTTGATGCATCAATGCACATCGCTCATTTAGTGAAGCTGTATTGAAAACATGCTAGGACCTCGTTTCATCAATGTCGCGTAACTTTAGCTCTTGTTCAATTCATCTCTAACTTATCTCTTTGGCTCATTCTCCTCTTCTTTCATGCGGAAATTTAAAAAGGAGTGATAATAAGTTACGGTGAATCTGGTAAAACTTAATTTTTACCAGAAATCGATATTAAATATCACACGAGCATTTGACGAAAGTGACAATTTTATATATATATATATGTATATATAATCGACATTTCCCTCCAAATATTTCTTTATTGAAAATTTTAGGAATTTTTTAAAATTGTAAGAAAATGTTGAGAGAATGAAAAATGTATTATTCAAAAATTTTTTAGATATCTTGAGACTTTCTGAAATTTCGTCGTAAATTTTCGAAAGATTTACACTGGATCTTGATTCTGATCCAAGTTTAATCGACGTTGACGAAACTGACCGTAAGACCTTTCATGAAAGTTCCTTAAGTACGACACGCAAGTTTGATTAAAAAATAGATATTATCTGTGAAATTTTATATAGAAGACTATCGCACTAGTAGTTCATTCAATATTAATTCAGATAATTCGCGCCGACACTGATAACGTTAAGTCCCTGTGCTACAGCTCGGAATATTCGCGAATCGCTTATTATTAAAAGACTTTACTGTTACTCAATTTTCCGCATTAGAATCTATTAATCAAATCCGTTCTTTTGCGGTTTATCGACCTTTAACTCTCGCAAACTCTCCTCCGGCCTCATGGTCGAATTGCGCACTTCCAGCTTTTGGCCGTCGCCGTTCATGTTACATCGCTCGGCGAACGTTGCTTTACCGTTCGTCAGACCGTTTTGGATGCTCTTCTTGACGATCGCTTGCTGACGGTTTGTAATCGAACCCAATGCGCTGCTGGTTTTGAAATCGAGTCCGTTACTTTGAACTTCGGTCGTTAGACTCTTCGAGATCGGGGCACTTTGACTCTCTGCCAATTGCATGATGCCTGCAAAATGGAATGCCGAGCGTTAGATCGTTTGCGTTTTAATATAGCGGTTTCTATCATGTCACCTCAGATAATCTATTATTTAGCACGCTATTCTTCAGCACGGTTGAAATACGTGAAGCTCGAATGGCCGAAAAAGTTTGAATCATCGAGCTACGTTTCTCTACGCTTATACGTAAAACTACGCTTATATAAGTAAAACTTTTCTAGTCCGAGCCTAACAGATAGAAGAGAAAGAAATATGTAAGATGAATGCGTTTGTGTAACAAAAACATAGATATCCTTACAGTTACAGGATTTAAATATATCAATACAGTACCGTGGCAGTATTTATTAGTGCTATTCCATTCTTCGCGTAAGCTGAGATTGAACATGCTATAATCCGGATTGCCGGTGACCTCCTTCTCAATCGTCAGGAATTGAGGCAGAATGTTTTTCAGCTCGTCACCCGTCAACGCCGTGTAGGTCTCGAGCAACATCAAGCCTCGACATCTGTAAAGTGCGCACGAAGTTACATTTAGAGTAACACAATGTCCTTCCCTCTCTTACGATAAATAAATACATACGTAAGAGTGAAGTAAAGGATCTTAGTGAAAGCGAAAGAGTCTGTTTTAATATTACTTTTTTTATTAAATAATCTGAATCTTGAAGTTAATTATAATCGAACTATTTATACGAAATTATTTCTCAAGATATATTTTGCATGCAAACATTATCGCTAAGCATAGAAAAACCAATCGTACAAGATGTCTTGGATTCATTTTTCACTAATTGTAAGTTTACTTTTTATTTATTTTTTTATAAATATAGAAATCGACTTTTCGATTATCGATATCGAAGATAGATAGAGTTTCAACATTTTAGTTCATTTAACCGTGGAAATACTGGGGTGTTACCTGGGATGCGCCGGTTCTCTGTATATGTCTAACTGGAAATACTGATTGTTGATGAGAAAGCAACGGCGACGCTTGAAGATAGTGAAGTGCGAATCGTCGCGCTGGGCCAACATGTTCAGGTAGTCTCGGTGCGTCAGTTGGGTCTTCACCTCGATCACTTGGCCGCACATCTTCGGTCGGCGAATCGTGTGGATATATGACCAGTGACCTTAAAGAAAATTATAGAAAATTCAGTATCGTCGCTCGAATCCGTCGTTCGGACGTAGGAAAATAAAATATGACGATGACCGATGCACCGTTAACTTACACTTTAAATGAATTATCGAATTTTTTGATAATAATAAACACAAGTTAATTTTCCTTGTCAAGTGATAATATTGCTTTAAATGGTTAATTGGGTCGCAAATGAGGAGAGCTTTTCGTTGTTTGCACGGTGATTCACCTTTCTGGCCGCGCTTGCGTAGACGGGCCTGCATCTTGGGATTGTTGCTTTGGAGGTAATTATGCACGACGTCGAAGTCCTGGAAAGGCGGGAACTCGCTGTCCGCCGGCAGCGGCGCCTTCACGAGGAACTTGACCTTGCGACTGCTAGCGCGCAACCGGTCGCCGGTGTCGATGCCCAGTTTCTGGCACACGCACTCGATCATCCGGCAGATCTTAGACTCGAAATCCTGCGAGTTGTCGATAACGTCGAAGTATGGGTGGCCCACCCAGGAAGCCGCGGCCTTATAATCCAGCTCCCGAGCAAGTTCGACACCCTCGGAGCGACACGCGTGTTCCTCCGTCGAGTAGAACTCCTCAGCGCCGTTCGCGGCCGAAACCATGTGGAGGATCTGATTATATCTGGTCAACACGAGAGAGAAAACGGGAGTTTACTGGCAAATAAAATATTAAATTAAATACCATTGGACTGCAAGACTAATAGCAGTAAATACTACTAAAAATGAAAGAGTATGAGAAGATTAATTTATTAGTTATTACATACAAAGAGGCTCATACGATTGATAAATCACCTAATGAAAAAGGTCTTAGAGCCGGTATACTGTTAACCTTTTCCATTAGGTGATCTACTAATTGTGATTAGTTTTCAAAAAATAGATTCTCCCGAAGACAAGGGCGAGTATCGACTTTACGAGCTTTCTTGTATCCTTCATTTGTCTCACCTGTTGTCTCTTAGTTCGACGTTGTTCCATCCGTTCGAGGCCATCATGAGCTCCCACTTATCTTTCGAAATAACTGTGAAAAATTACTCCCAATTAATCTTTACGTCATCGGAAAAAATCCTGAACTAATTCTATTGTTTTCAGAGTTTGTACTAACAGGCGGAGGCGTCCATAGCACCGCGATCACAGATGATCAGGCAATTCCTCGAACAGCTCTCACCCAGTTGAAAGAACGTGTTCTCGATTTGTATCATCGTGCGCAAAAGATTTTCCTGAAATTTGAATGCTGCAACACACGTGTGAAAGCAAATGCGGTATTATACAACGAATGTTCTCGCTCGCTCGTTTCGAGGTGTTGCTTGGGTAGGATCGATCTGCACGTGGACCTCGGCGATACTTGAAGCGCCTAGCCTGAATAATCGCGTCATTTATCACGATAAAGGGAGCCTGAAGCTCTAAGGAAGAAAGCCCTAAATGCGGTTTAGCTCGATAAACTTTCTTAGGAGCGGTATTTTTAGAATTATAGCGAGTATACTAATCGAGTTATCTGAAAGACAATCTCATATTAAAGCCCTTTTCAAGCGAGATCCTAGCGAGACGGGCGGACGATCCTCGTTCGTTCCAGTGACATGAAAAGAAAAACAAAATTCGCGAATTTTTTTATCAATTTCTTTAATATTTAAGATCCATGATTTTGTATACATTATTTTACCAATAATTTTGAAAGAAATAGAAAAAGATGTATCTGGGATATTTTTATTCTACAGTTGATTGACGAGAGGAGATTCGATTTATTTCGGGACGAGGAAATACCCGAGGATTCGTCTCTCGTCGGCGAGAGAATTCTAGAGTGCCTTGCATTTCAAGGCCGAGACACAATGAAGCGTATAAAGATAAAAATGTAAGAAATAAGGAATAAAATACATAATATCGCGTTGACACGCAGGACGAGACTACGAGAAGCGGTCGATAAGCGGAAAGATACGGCTAAGGGATAAAATAAGCTCCTACGCCTACTGGATAGCACGAAAAAGTGTACCCAATTGACTAGTATAAAGAAGACTTGTTAATCGGCAAATTGAAAGAAGGTATTCATTTCACAAAGTTACAAAATTCCGATCACAGATTGAGAAGTTCTTTAATTTTACTTTAGTCGGTGATTATTTCGCGAACTTGGAAATCTGTTTTGCCTTCCGTTTCATTTAGATCAATATCTATTTCGTAACATCAGTTAAGTATTCTCTATCTTACAATTCTTCGAAGAGAATTAAATCGTTTATTTTTTTAGGAAGAATCAAGAATGATATATTATTATATTATATTATATAAATATTTTTATAAATTATTATACAAATATATAAAAATATATAATAATATAAAATAAATTCTTATGCAATTTACTAGACGCTGAAGATAAAAGCGACACGGTGGAAAATTAGAATAATAAAAAGTAGAAATAAAAAAAAATCTAAAATGTTTTCGAACTAATCGCTGATTTCCTTGTGCGTCTTACACCGGTATTTTCATCGTGTCTCAGACCCAAACTCTAGCGCGATAACTCGGACTCACCCACGCCGGAATCGACCTCCAGGATCTCCGGCCATCTCGCCTCGCCATTGCGGGAAGCCTCGCTCCTACGATCTAGACACGAGGATTTCGCGTGCGAAGGACACGGATTCTCCGCTAGAATCAACCTTGATCTTGGCCTCACGTTGGGGGTTCGGAGACTCGGGTTGAAAAGAATATCACGCTTTTGCGCCCGATGATCGAATCGCGAAGGAAAAAAGACGAGTCGAGAGGAACTGGATGAAAGGAGCCCTTACTGAACGAAGATACGAATTTACGAAGTTTGGGATTCTTCGATTATTCCCTATTCCTTTCCGTATAGCTCAATCTTTTTCTTTTTTTTTTCAATCTTTTTCTTTTTTTAAACGAAATTAAACGAAACTGCTTCTTCTTGGACGAACCTAACGGGCTAATGTCAAGGATCTAATATCGTCGACGATGAGAAGTAATCGGATTACCGCGCTCAAGTTTCACAAACGTCAGTTTTTCTTTTCCAACTGACGAATGTGCCTTCGCGGAAAAATAGCCGAGTGACAAATGGATATAGAAATAAAGGCGGTAATAATCCGTGACGTTTTTAGCTTTTAGTCCTTGGCTCGTCGCAAACATCAAAACAACATTTCTTTTCAATTAATTATGTCCCATGGCAAATCAAGTTGACAAATTTAAGCTCCTAAAATTTCTCAAGAACGCCAAATCATCGCAATGAAATTTTAAGTACGAAATGCAAGCGAATGAGAATAAAGTAAAATCTTACGAATCTCTTATTTTTTATATTTCCGTAATGCTCGAGAAATCGTAAGATTTTTGCAAGATGTTTTGCAAACATTTTGCAAATATTGTCACATGCTTCGACTGAAAGAATCGCGCCACTTTAATTTGATAAATTATCTCGCGCTCAATTATATGAGACGTTTACTTGGCAGGAGCGTTATAGCTCGTACAAAAATTGTATAAGAGATTCGGAACACGGTATATATCTGCGACGGATGATAAAACGTATGCGCAAAAAACGTAAGCGGGGGAAGCCTGACATTCGCGTTCGTTCGTTCAAGGGCGAGCTGATTAAAGTCGCAGTAGTCGCACGATCGCCTTACGTAAGGGCGAACGAGCGTTTCGATGACCACCGACGTAGCAAAATTATTATCTTATCTCGGGCACTACAGCAAAACTTTTCAGTTCAACCTCGACATATGCGCTGCCAGGTGGGACGTTTTAAGAATTAAAAGAAAGACAGACACACGTCCCTGAAAACGTACGGACAGCTCGGTCGAGCGCGCACAATACGTTCCGCGCGAAGTACGAAGAGTTATATTTGCGGGGAGAAATAATATGGTGCAAGAGATTTTAAAAATAGACCCGGGGTTGGACCAATTGACGCGGCCGCGAGGCATAAATAAAACCGACAGGACGAGATAATTGAAATTTCGCCTAACGATCGGACAAAGTCCCCCGCGCGATACACGATATAGAACGGAAGGCCAAGTTTAGCATATATAGGCCAAGAAATTTTAATCGTTATGCAATCGGGCTGTGTTGTAAAGCCCGGTGTCCACGATGCAAGAACTGGGTCCAAGTTTCGGTTTAAGCTAATGAAACTGCTACTTTTCTGTAAGAGCTGCAAGTTGATTGGCTTAAACCGAAACTTGGACACAGTTCTAGCATCGTGGACACCGGGGTTAACGAAAGTAAGCTCCACATCGCGCACATCTCGTCAAACGACCGTTCGGCAGCCGTTCCGGGCGCAACGAGACGCAGACAGCATGTCCGAAATCGGGACATAAGACGTCTTGAAGACATCTTTAAGACGTCTTACGATATGATAGCTAAAAGACGTCTTACGTCCCGATTTCGGACATGGCTGGGAGAGACATGCCCGAACTTAAACTTCACCGGTGAGATCCGCGGCGAAGCTTTCAAGGATCCGACGTTTCATACGCGACAACAGGTCGGACTGGTTTCCTTTATCCTTTTTTTTTAGCCGTCATCGAGATACGAAGTCTTTTTTTTATTTCCTCTCTCTCTTTTGCTGTCTCTCCCCGCGCTGGTGCAAAGCTTGGGATTTTTCCGTCCGCGTTTGTTCTCACTCACGTCGCGATTGCGCCGGTTGACGCAATCCGTCGTGTTACCGGGGCAATGCATCCGAGCCGCAACTTCCAAGGTCGGCGAGAAATAATGTCTCGCACCCGCCTTCCCTGGCGTAGCGGGTTTGTTTCAGAAAATCAGAAAAGAGGAAAAAAAAGAAACAACACAGGTTCCCGACAGTTAATCCGTGTAATTTCCATCACGGCCGGACGAACGAATCCCAGAGCTGAGTCGAGACAGACAGTTCGACGCTTCTCTAATTAATTACGTCAATTACTGCAGCTGCGGCCTGATTCGCGTCGCGCGGGGTTGGGGGGGATCGTTCCTGTGCTAATTTCCCTGCGTGTCTACATTATTGGAAAATTTTCACGTTTTAGGATATACGCTGTCAAGAATCGAAAGAGCACGTGAGTGTAAAAAGAGAAACGTGGGGTGAAAGGGAGCGTATGAAAAAAAAAATGATATAATCAGCAAACTTACCCTCCTCCGCGTTCAGGTCTGTAAACTTGATGCCGCCACTGAAATGGAAAGAAAGCAGACGGCAGATATGAGACAATTGCGTGAGGCACGCGCTACAATACGAGCGTTTAAATTAATTGAGTTTAATCGAACGAATATTTATACAACGCAATTGCGACGCTGGAACGGTCTTAAATATCTCGCAGCTGCAACCGCAGCGGCAATTGAAGGAAGCTTATCGTTACACGCGGACCATCTTAATAAATAAAATCGCCTTCAAACGTTTCACTGTCGAATGCTACAATACTATACCGTTTCTCCCGGGAATGAAATCAATGGAATCAATGTACAAACTTATAATAAATTTTCCAGCCACACCCGATGGAGCGATCTTGAAGTTTTTGCGCGGCTTTTGCGACGCAAATGCAAATTGTTCATTGCTCATTTAATATTTACTCCGCGGAGTCTGTTTCGCGAATTTTTTTGTTTCCTTTGCGACACAATCTTGACTCGAACGAGAGGCGAGAGGGGGCGAACGGCTTTATTTCATTCTTCAAGAACTTCCTTTAACCCTGCAATGCGTAAAGCACACGCATACACCCGAGGGTTTGCGAGACTTTTGCTGTTATCCTCGTATTTCCTGTTAATTTCGACAAATTTTCCAAATTGATTAATCTCTCGATCTATTTTTGTTCTTCAGACGCTTCACATCGTCAGGGCATTCCAGGGTTAATTCGAAAGAAAACCGTACTTGTCCAAGGGTGACTCTCGTTCCAACTTCTCTCTTTTTTTTCTCTCTCGCTTTTCATTTATTTTTCTTTTTTCTTTTTTTTGTAAACTTGTGATCGTATAATTGCATACCTGAGCAGCACGGTCGCTGTCTCGGGGACACGGAACACCTGAAAAAGAAGACAACCACCGCTCTATCGAATCCAAAACGAAGGGTAAGAGCCCCCCGAAACTAGATCGCGTCTCTTTTCGAAAAAAATCTCTGCTCGGCTACAAGCCTCAAATCGCGACAAGATTGTAACATTTAATTGGAACAATTTAAAGATCATTGCTGATCATTGCATAATAATTTTTTTCCCTTCTTTTTTTTCTTTAAGAAAGACTCGAATCGATTGAAATACGTTCCGCAAAGCTCGAACGAGCTGTGATATCTTAGAATCAACCTCTATACGCAGTTGCGACTCACTGTGCGACTACTGCGACTTACTGCAAGGTAGAATCTCGCTCCAGAGAGAGAGAGACGAGCTACGGAAAAAGCTAGATTATGCCATAAATGCATTATCCTTGACTCGAATTATCGTATAGCACGCGACAATCGAACGACGTTCTGCAAGTAATACGTATGTACGGTAGACTCTATGCAGAATAAATAATCATCCCCTTCTCCCGGCTATATACCGTCAATAATAACGAAACTACCCTTACGTTAAGGTATACTGTACGGCGTCTGTCGAATCGAATCTAACGTGGCATCGAGCGAGCGTCGCTCGGAGAGAAAAGCAAAAGGTCAGTCAGGGGGGAGAAAACTCTCGCAATGAAGATCTCTCTTTTCTTTTTCTTTTTCTTTCTCTCGCGGAAAGCTTTTTGTTCTTAAGGCTCAAAGGGTTCTACCTACCTTCCAGCCCATGTTCTCGAAGAAGGTGCACAGCCTGGCCTGCCCGGTTGTCTTGCCGCCGCATGGTCCTGCAATCACGAGAACACGTGGTTTAGACACCGGCCGCTCCGAGATTCCTCGAAAAAATTTCACGCGAGATCCACACGTGCGAATCGTTTCTGCCGTTCTGCGCGCGTGAAACCTTTTACTTCGCGATATTGGTTGCTCTCCATTTACATCAAAACTCAGATAATTCTCACTTGTGACGTCATAACTCAGTTAAATGCAAACGTTCTTTTTGCATGCTGGCAAGCGAGATTCAACTGAGTTTTTATCCACAATCAAAAGACCATGTGCTTTAACGAATCAAATAAACTCACATTAAAAGTGAGGCTATGGACCTGTATTATTATACGATAGCTTTGTCACCAAAACAAGCAGGTAAATACGAAATGACACATCTTACCTGAGTATAAAATACTACACATATCTGAGTGACTCTGATCACTTGAGTGTAAATGGAAAGCAACTATTATACGTCTTCTCCTGGCTTGTTTTTCGTTACATAAAATAAATGACGAGCATATGAGAAGGCAGACAGTCAATAAAAGTCAAATTGATCGCAATTGGTGCGCGTCTCGGCCCGGCTATTAACTATTAACTCGTCGCGACGTTATAAATCGTGCTCGTTATGCATATCGGGATGGCAGCGAATTTTGAGCCTGTCGCGCGCGACCTGATCCTAAAATAAAGTATCCAATCGCGCCGCGACTCAGCATCTAAAAGAATTCCGGTCTTTTTTCCGGGCTTCTCCCCACTAAAGTATCTAATCTAATCTAATCCATCAACGTCCACCCTTATCCCAAAACAATACAGAACAGAATTCCTTGAGCCTCTACGCTCCTCCCATAAAAAATACAATGAAATTCGTTCCTTCGAGCGATGAAAAACAATATAACGTTATTTTTTAGACTATTTTTGAGAAGAACACATCCTCTCCTGTAAGATTTCCTTTGCTGTAATTTTCCTGTCTTTCACGAAGCTCGGGAGATCTCGTTCGAATCGTATTGATGCTTAAATAAAGTTCAGCATCTTCAGGAAAAGAATATCTTATTTTCCTTTGTTTTTTTGGACGCATTGCTGCGTGAACCCTCGCGATCGCGTGAAAATTAAATTTCCGGGCGAAATAAAGAGAAGCACGTTGCTCTCACAATTTTCAAGGTTTCTCCGTATATTCATAAGCAACTCAGATTCTTCTGCGTTCCTTCGTCGAAGTTAAATTTTGCAACCGTTCTTCTGCATCTCGCAATTCTCGCATACGTCGTGTATATAGCATCAGGTTGTCGGAGATAATTTTCGCTGTCCGCCAAAAGATAACGGGTTGTCAACGATAAACCGACAAGGCTATCTATCGTGTCGTTCACACTATCTGCTGAACTAATTCGAGTAATTTCCGGTTGTTATCTATCTGAAATGACGAAAACAAACGTAAGAAAATATCGCTTATCGGGGACGAGGGGGAAAAAATAGCCGTGACTCATGCGACGCGGGCGGGCGTCTGTCTGAGAAATGTCTGATTGTGAGAAGCGTGCACCCGGTACTTTGTATTGTTTTACATTCAACATCGGCTATCGAGCCGATAAATTCGTATGGACGAGCGACGCCGGCAATTCAAGCGGGCAACTCGGCGAGGGGCAACAAAGGAATAATGCAACTAACGCAAGTAAAAAAAAAAAATAAAACGAGTAGGGAGTAGGGGATAAAATTTCGTCCGCACGGTCGGGATAGGTGAAAATTCATCCGAACGGAGACCCGTTCTCCGCGAGACACCCTTCTCCCAGGTCACCCGGTACAGTTGTAGCCGCGTGTCCCTTGGTGTCCCTGCGTGGCGCGTGGAATCGATCGGCATCCGCGCGTGGCCACGATAACGAACGTTGCAAAACGTCGCGAGGGAAACGAGAGACAGTGCGACGCTGCGTCATAGCCGCGCACGAACGAGATGAACCCCGCCGAGTTCGATGTCCCATTTGCAAATTTCGATGTAACGAACGGAACTTGCGATATACTACCTGCGTCCCTATCGCCGTATCTCTTTTCTACGCCAGCCCCGAAAAGCTCTCGACAGTTTCAAGAAGAATTCCGATAAGCGTGAAGAAACAGGGATTTCTAAAAATATGGGGTACTTGCTTCGTATTGTTATTGTTGGAAATTCTTTCTATCCTAATCCGGAGAGCCTTTCTTTCAAGAATTTCCGAGGGATATCTCGTTCTGTCGAAAGGTACAGGACCCTAATCAACCTTGAAACAAATTTATGACCCATTTCCGTAACGAGAAGAGTAAAGTATATAGGCACTCTGTACTTTGGAATCTCCGTTCCTTCGTACCTCGTCGTTAGAACCTTTTCCTGAAACGTGGCCAGAATTCTCTGGAAAGACGCCAGAGCTTCATTGCATTGAAAATTATTATTGAATCATATTTCAATTTATACATTGAAAACGGGGATGCTGAATCCGTACGGAAGCTCGCGCCGGCAATTATTAGCACGCGCTTCCCGTTTTCTTCTTTCTTTTCTCGACCGTGGGAGATCTCCCGACCCTGCTCGTTAAGACTTGATCCAGCGAGCGAGAGAAAACGCGAGCGGTCCCCGCGTCCCACGTGCTCCGCCGCCGTCACACGCCGGCCGGGAGAAAAACGTCTCTCTCGCTGCGAAAAAGTCTTCGCGCGTCCTATTCTCCCGTTGTCGGCGCGAGAGATTTAAAAAAAGAAAGCAAAAAGGGGGGAGCAAAACACATGTGCGCATCGCGTTAAAAAACGGAGACTATACCTGAAGAACTTGGCGCGGCTGCAAAAATAACTCGAGGAGTTAAAAGCGAAGCACGTGCTTCGTCGGGAACTCGCGCATTTTCCAAAATTTCTCATTTTATTTTACTCCATTTTATCGCGATTGACGCCGGTTTTTCTTCCGATCCCCGGAATTTCGAGGCTTCACCCTCGGAAGGATGATTCTCTCAATCACGCAGTTTTCCCACGTGTTTATCTATGACGTAAGAAGCGCAGATGGTGAGAAGCGCGATTCGACGGAACGCTCGATTCCATTTTGAAATACGCGAATATACGTTGCAAAGTGATACAGCGGCGGCCGGAAGTTTTTGCAAAAGCCAACGGACCGATGCGAGACGGACGAGAAATAAGAAATCGGACACTCGGCTGTGAAAATGTGCGCGCGCGAGCGCATTTTAGGTTTCAAAATAGACCGAGGAGATAAATATGTAAAATAGCCCAAGGTAATACGCGGTGTCATTGTCGCGAGCTTTTCTCCGTAGCTCCGATATACTTTGTATCTCCCCGAATAAAAAACTCCAATTACTTGCTCGAATTATTTCGAGATCTGGCGCGCGATCAGCGACGGTCTGCGTCTTCGGGCATGCAAATTCCGAAGGAAAAAAAAAGAAATCAATGAGAGAGACTCCGCGTGCTCGCTCTCGCAGACGTGCTCGTCCAACGAGACGTCGCCGCGTCGCGAGGTAATTAGCGAGTTTTCAGGAGGCAAGTCGGGCTCCCGGAACGGAGTTCGGGAGTCCGATCCACGCCACCGTCTACTCCAGCCTGTACCCTGTACCCCCCTGTGGTTACGTATGTACGTACCTCCGGTCAGCACCAACTTGTACACGCGTTTCTGATCCATCGTCGTCGGCTCCACTTCCGTTCCCGAATCCGGAATCGGAATCTCTCTCGCCTTCTCACTCACGCTGCCCGACGGCGACGGCGACGGCGACGACGGGGACGACGGCGACGAGTCTTCCTCGGGGGATGCCGGGGTGGTTGTTTCCTCCCTTCCGATGCGACGGGGGTGGCGGGTGTGCGACGCTCGAAGGCGGCGGTGGTCGGTACTACATAAATACCTGGTGGCGCATCTCGGGTCGGCGCGTGCTCGACCGCGTGCTCGGACGACGCATGAGGGAGGAGGGGGGGGAAGGAGGGAGGAGGAAAAAGAACGACGACGACGACGACGAGAGGAACGACGAACGATTGAAGGTGGGCCTCGAAGCGCGCGCGAGTTACTCAATCGAATGTATTCGCGGGGTGTCTACCCTTACCGCAGCCGGGGTGTCAGTCTCTTTTCTCGGAGCAAAGGGAGGAGGGGCGAAGGAGGGGAAAAAGGAACACGATACCGCGCGGACTCACGACTCGACACCAACAAACGCGCGCGTCCGTCCCGTTCCGTGGCTCGGAAGCATCTGAAGTTGTCCCCGAAGCAGCGAGAGAGCTGCGCAGCTGGTCGTCGCGGCGAGTGTGTCGGCACTGTCGGCACGAAGTCACGCGCGGCGGAAGCGACGGGCACCACCGGAACCCGGGACCCGACGACGGACTCCCGCGCCAAATTCAATTTCGGAGCAGCGGAAACTCGGAGCCACTCGGCTTCCCGTTTGTCGCTTTACGTTTGTGCAATTGGGCTCAGCGCAGAGATTTATCTCCTAGGAACGTTGATTCGACATTTTTAAAATATTCAAAAATGCCTTTATCGATATGTAATTACTCTATATGTGAGATCTATGTAGATAAATTCCCCGGTGGAAAAATGTCTCGGAATTTTTTATGTCATTATTAAAGAATTTTATGAAAATTTTAAAACTTTCTCAGAATTATTCAGATTTTTCTCGCCGACACATCTTTATAAAAATCTAAATAAATAAATCCATCCAGAAAATTCATCCAACTTATTAGAAATTTTCATATATATATATATATATATATATATATTACAGATACTGAAATATTTCGAAAATCCTCGTCCAATTATTTCTGAGAAAATCAACATTTTTTTCAGAATTTTTTACAAATCTGAAAAATAATTTGATGAAAATTTCTGAGAAAATATAAGAAATTTTTTCACCAGGATTGGAAAATACATCGCGATTGGCCAAAAATGTATAAAAATTAATATCTCGTTCGGCTTGGCGTCCCAGATAGAACATAATGCTCATGATGACATTACTTAAAAATCCCATTTATCGTCACCTTGACCTCATTATGGCCAGTATTCATGTCAGATCTTATATATAAGATCTTAACTCCATAGCTAATGGAACGATTCGTACAGTATCTAAAGATAAACTTAAGACAATCTTAAATATATAAGATAATAAATCACCAATCTATGGCCGGTATTCATAATCAGATCTTATTTCAAGACCGTCTTAAGTAATATCTTAAGATGCTAATACGGCTCTGCGATTGGTTAATGACATCTTAAGTAAGTTTTTGGGATTGTACTTACCAAGATTGTTTTCCACGTTTATGATTCCATATACGTTTACGAGAGACTGGAAACATCTTTGCGATTCAACGATTTCCTCCTGAGAGATCATCGCGAAAAGATCCGCTCATATAACGGCCGACGTCCTTATATATTTCACTCGGCGTCCCCACGCCGCGGCCGTTCAAACTTTGGAAAATACCTCGATGGAAAAAAAAGCAACAAGCGTCTCTTTATCGCCTCCGTTCGCGCGACCGCAATAAAAACAATGTCCTTGGTACAGATAACACGCTCCGCTGAGTTTTCCCTATTTTATCCTCCTCCCGAGAGCGCGAAATAGATCTGAGACATACGTAAAACACTTTTTTTTACACGTTTTCCCTCTTCTTTTTCTTCGATTTACTAAAAAACCACACGATAAATTTTAAAATATTAAAATATTACGTTTGAATTAATATCTCGCAATAATATATATATATACATATATACATGTATTCCGCAAACATATTTTCTTTTATTTTACTCTCTTCTTAAATGACAATAACAGAATATAACGTGATAATATAACACAATCGATGAGAATCAATTAAGTTACCTCGATTTTCTGAAAGAGATTTTTATTTTGATTAAACCTTAATAATTAAAACCGATACAGATGTTAAAGAGTCTCGATTATCTTTTTCTCGTCTCTAAACTAAATTAATCGTTGTCGCTTATACAATTACGTGACTGCAAAAGTAGATCGAGAGAGAGAGAGAGAGAGAATCGGAGGGGGATCGTATATACAGAACTCTTACCATCTTTTTAGTTAGTTTTGGATCAAATTTCTAAAATAATTAATAATTTTCTCTGGTCTCTGTATTCTTTTGTTTGACTTGCAATTAGTCGTTATAACGTGTATTGAAAATAAAAAATACACTTTGAAAAATCTTAGTCATTTATTTTCAGAGAAATTATTAATCGTATAAATGGAGCGAACGTAAGCAATCTAAATTTTGCAATTTTTAAATTTTTTTCTTTGGTGCTCACGTGGCGATAGATGAACATGGAATACACACGTGTGCTCGATATTTCAGATTTACAAAAAAACATTTTTCTATAAAAAAAAAGTAAACGCGTGTTGCACACATTCGCTGAAATTTAACACTAGGTTACTAATGAAAAACATAAGAACGTTGATTTCCTCCATCCAAGTCCAAAATAATCAATTCGACGAAAAATCGATATTTCAAGAATCGATAAAAAAATCGATTTTTTTTTAAATAAAAGAAAATTGATTCTCGATGAATCGATTAAGAATCAGGCATCACTATAGTCTAGTATATAGGAAGAGGAATAAAGGATTCACATTGCGTCCGATGTTCGACGTACGACGATCCGACATCCAATAACAGAATTTATTATTAGAGACAAAAATTTCCTATTGGATGTCGGATCGTCGTACGTCGAACATCGGACGCAGTGTGAATCCTCCAGAAGCTGTGTCACTTGCTGGAAAGCTCCCATAATATAAATATGGACCCATACAGAAGTGTGCGCTCACCAACCGCATGTTCCAACATTTCTTCTCTTTCGTGATATTTTCATCTTATACGGACAAAATCAAACCTGCAGTGTAAGTAGTATAAAAATTGATAGAAATTAGTTTTTCTGATTAATTTTTTGATTCAGTTTCGAGTTAAATTTCCAGTAATTCTCTTTATTCACTGTATTCTTTTGTTCGACTTATTATTGTTAGATCGCTATTACATATTATAAAAACATGAGATAAAAGATACATAAACTAACATTAAAAAATACAAAAAATTTTAGTCAGAAATTAAGCATATGTGAGCATCTGAATTTTACAATTTCTTGTTTCTTCTTTGGTGCTCGGTGCACATGTGTCACCACGTGGTAGAAGAACATAGAACATAGAACACACACGTGCTCGCGTATATCTCAGGTCACAAAAAAACATTTTCTCTATTGAAAAATAATTAAGAAACTGTCTTTTTTTAAATATTAAATATTTAATAAAGATGGATACATATATATGTCTTGTTAAAATTAAATTTTCTTTTAAAAAGAACACAAAGCACCGTGCTTGTAATGCTTCATATTAGATATTAGAAAGAAATATTTCACTATTTTGAAAAATTTTAAGAAACTGTTTTTATAATTTTAATTATTTAATAATGAAATATCCCAGACAACACGCACATCAGAACATATGACGTCTTATAAGACGTCGTTAAGGTTTAGTTGCGTCACGTACACATGCAAAACCAAAATGTCAATACTATCAATGTGAATTGAAGCAAGATAAACTTAAATTATATAATAATACGCTATAATTATAAATATATGATATTATTTTGTAGCACTTTAGCGTATGCTACAAAAGCAAAGATTATTCTGTATATTTTTTATCTTTTCTCAGAGAGAATTAAAATATGGCATCCCATAGTCAACCTTTATATTGCGATGAGAGTTGTAGTCAATATCCCTATATCGGCAGGGTATCCGTAGGAGAAGAGGACAGTGTTGACTTCATTTATCAATTTGTGAAGAAAAGATTTGTTGCCAAGAACCACAGGAATAATAGCATATTTCATACTGCTCCTGACGTAATTGGGCCACCCAAATTTCAAAGCTATGGAGAACGATTTTATTTACCATTTTTTCAAGGAGCTATGATGGTATGTGTATTTCCTAATATTATATGTCATTGTCCCGTGAAAAGTAATCGCAAATTATACTTACAAGAGTTTGTAGTATTTGACATTATATTTATTTGATACTTCTTGACTTTTTAATTCAGAGTACTTTTGATGAAGATATTTCAACATCTCCATGGGAAAACAGAAGTCCTGAAAGTAACATTGATTTTATAGGTTGGAGTGGCAAGATAGAAAATAATTACATTAGTATGTAATATTTGATTTGATAAATAAGACATTCTTAAAGAAGATATGTTTCTTTTTAAGGAAGTATAATTATATATTTTTTATTTTACAGATATTGAGTTTCATGAAGCTGTATATCCGATCAGAGTCTCTATTTACGAAATATGTAATCCTGGAAGAGTAATTCAAATTTGGGCTCAAGATTCTAATAATCAGTGGTTTCAGTTGTGGAATGGGTCGCCTCAGTTTGTGTCCCCAACATCAAGATTATTTTCCCCGCCCTTATCGCACCCGTGTAAATTTAAAACGAAAATGCTCAAACTAGTATTTAAGAACAACCCACAAATTTTCCCTAGAACTTACACAAAGCTAGATGCCGTGATGCTTATCGGTACATCAGATTTGATTCTTCCTAGAAATACTAACGAGAGTTTAACTAATCTGTTCAAAGAAATTAACTGCATGGACTCCCTTCCGTTCCATGAAGATGATAATTTAACAGCAGATTTAAAAAATGTACACTCGGATATAGTTTATCTGCAAGAACATTTTCCTGAATATTGCGTTATTTTTAAAAGGTATTATTGTCGTCGACATTAGGTAATATTCAAAAAACCTTTTATTTTATTAATAATGTAAATAAACTTGGGCCGATGTTATTTGCAGCGATGCAGGGACTTCTCGTGAGGTAATCCCTGATCATGTGCAACCTCTTGGACAGAAATACTCGCGTTGTCTTTTATCAAAAGGTCATTCGAATAACGCACAGAGTATGAAACTCTCTTTGGGTGAATCCAAGAAGCTATTACGTTGCAGTATACTTGCGCTTTCTGTATAGTATTTCAAAAAGTCTATTTTTCATAACAATATTTATTGCAATGTCATCTCGTGTATTAAAGTTTTATTTTTTATCTTTGCAGGATGAAATACTACTAAAAATATTGAAAAACTTAGATTTGACGACGTTATGCCGCATGAAATATGTAGATGAACGCTTTAATAATTTAATACAGGACTATGAACTCTATACACGTTTGAACGTGCGAAATGTATCTCTTACAGATATGCACGATATATTTTGTTTCTTTACACCTAGATGTAAATATTTACAACAGTTAGATCTTACAGGAAGTGAGTTTGATGTTAGGGATTTCATAAACTTTCTTGATAATTGCGGCAGGCGTTTAACGCACTTAAGATTAACTGATTGCTACTCATCTGTCGACAATTGTGCCCTACTTAAAATTTCAGAGATATGTAAAAATTTGAAAGGTATGTATATATGTATACATATAATATGTAAGATTGTCAAAGGTATTGGTAAATTGCATATGACCATTACATATTTTTCTTAGAATTGGATCTAGAAAGTTGTAGTTGCCTAGACGACGAAGGATTTTCATATCTCGAGAAGCTAAATAGTTTGGAACATTTAAATCTTCATGACATAAAAATAACATCTGAATGTCTTTACAAAATACTGCAAAAAAATCAATGGATGCGTGATTTATGCGTGTTCGCATATTCATTGTGTGCAATAAACCTAGACCTAGAGGTAGATGCAATAAAATTGAGAAATTTATGTCCTAACTTGGAAGTAATAGATTTATATAGGACAACTAATCGTACGCCGACAAGTATTAACGTTCTCGCTGACTGTAAGAATTTACGAAAAGTGTACCTTCCTCGGTAAGTGTGTGCTACATTTTCTTTTACAATACATGTTACCGTATTCTTTATCGAAATTTTTGTATTTGCTTCTCTTGCATTTCGAGCATCCTGAGAAAGTTACATTAATTTTTTTGTGATTAAAGTACTATAATAATTATATGATTTTTGTTACAGACTCGGATGCTCAATCGCTGATGATAGTTTGTACAAATTACTTTCTTCCTGTCAACGCTTGGAAGTAGTTTGTTTGTGCAGTATTGTCCTCACTGATCGCAATTTGGAATTACTAACGCAGTGCAGAAACTTGAGATGGTTATATCTGTTTGAGGTGGAACTTGATACACCCGATAAATATTCCGTTATTTTCGAACGATGTCCTAAACTGCAAGAGTTACGTTTTATATACTGTAAAATTAGCGATTGTTTGGTTAACGAATGGAAAGAAAGATATCCGTATGTATCCGTCTATACATTCGACATCTAATTTATTTAGAATTTTTAAATTTTTAGTTTATATAAAAGACTTTAGTAAATCTAAAAAAAAATAGATAATTAATTTTTTGAAATCTCTTGACGATGCTTTCTTTACCAGAGGATTAGGGAATATTTTCTTCATAATGTGGGAATTCGTGAAATAAAATCACTCAAATCGGAAGATTCGATTGTTCTGTATTTCTCTTTTCCATTTTTGTATTTACAATATCTATATATATATCTCTCTCTCTATTAGTGAATATTTAATGTACAGCTAATACGTCTTAGCAAACAGCACCGAAAATCTACTGCGTAATTACGATGCATGATATACTGCTCAGAATAATTAGAGGGTCGTTCATCCGTCAAGCTTAATTCTATATTCGAGCAATCAAAGTCTGAAGTCGCTTACGGGGACTTAATATCTTAATAAACAATATGACATTCAAAATAATGACATTTGTTTAAAAAAAAAGTAAAATGATTCAAAAAAAGAAAAAAGCGATGCAAAAAATAAAAAAGTACATGATGCCTATTTAAAGGCGGGTCCACACCTGAGCACGCTCGGATCCAAGCCAAGCCGAACACGAATGAACGTATTGGTGTGGACGATGATCCAAGCCAAGCCGAACAGGCCCAGACCGTTCGCCGAACGCGCTCAAACCGATCCGCGAGTCGTGGATCAGATCCGAGCATTTGCCATTCGTATGAATGTGTGTGAACGGGCCAGAGCGAATGTTCGAAGGTAAACCGTGTTCGGAGGAAGAAATTGAAGAGAATTCATCTTATCTTCGTACAGTAGGTCACAGAAACTGATAAATGCATCTTCCAAATCTTCGTCCGCTATTTTCACTACCTGCCGAACGTCTGGATCACTTCCGAATACTTCCAAATAGACGCTTGAGCAAGCATCGTGCGAATTTGTTCGGCTCTCGTTCGGCTTGGCTCGGGTCAAGCGTGCTCATGTGTGGATCCACCTTAAAAAGGAGAAAACAATCGAATTAAATGTGTGAAACTAATATCCATAAAAAAAAAGGGAAGTAGAGACGGACAAGCGAATTAATGTCCATTTCTACCTTTAACTACATTTTTAACTTTAATCTCGATTTAACTTATTTTTTTATCTTCTTCTAATTTTTAAAACTGAAAAAGGATAAAAAGTAAGTTAAATCGAGATTAAAATTAATCTACATTGATAGAAATAGAAATAAATCAATCAGATGCATACATATATATGTGTATAATATAGCACAAATAATCGGATTTTTATGCTGGATTTTGCTTAAAGTATGTCTTTTTTTGTTACGTAAAATATAACGCGTTAAGGAAAAGAATAATGAAAATTGTTTATGCCGCAGCTATAAGACCCCCCAAGTTTTTGATTCGAACGAGCAGCTTCGCGAGCATCGCTTTAATTAATAGGCACCGCGGACAAATATTACATTTAACAATATCTTTAAGACAAAACACATTTAGTAACACCATATCCTCAATATTATTTGCGCTCGTCGTTATTTAAACATTTAGAAATATATCTCATCGTCGCGCAGTGTGAGTCGATGATCTCTACTAATTCTAACATCCTTAAAGAAATGAATATATATATATGTAGGCTCCGTTCCGGTATTTACTGTCAGTACTAAAAATCTATAGTTTACGTCACATACACTATAGATTTTCAGCACTGGCAGTGAATAACGGAACACAGCCATATATATACACACACACACACAGACACACACACATACACACGTCATGTACAGCGTTAGAGAGAGAGAAAAGGCAGAATGAATATACTGTACACAACATTAAGTATACTAATAATGAACTATATCCTTAGATACTCTTTACATATTATAATTTTTTTAATCACTCTCATATTTGTACATTCTTTTTTAATCATTTTTAATCAGTTGCCGTTAATATCAGGAAAATAGCGTAACTGGCAATTTAAATGTTAAATGTCGGATTAAAAAGCAAATTTGAGAAAGAGAAAAATCTATTATTTCGCAAACAGCTCGCTTATTAGTCACAAATGTAATGAATAGTAATAAATAACGATTGTGAAATTACTCTTACCATTACCAGTAATGGTTTACTACGGAATAGACGAAATTGTAAAAAAATTAGCATTAAAAGTTGCGAATCGAAACATTGAATGATCGAAGCGTGGCCAAACGCTTTCAAGTGCGTGCAGCGCAAGAAACATCTGATTCGAGAATTCGGTAGTGTCAAGGAAAAGACTTATCGTTCACATCAGTCGTAGGAATCAAGTCTTCGTACGAATTTTAATGGTATCCCCATGTGAAGCAGCTTGTCCGGTGAACTATCCTTCAAGTTCGGGTAATAATAATTCAACGCTTGCCAGCAGATCTCAGACAATTTGGGAATTGTTAGCCAAGCGGAGTGAACCGCATTTGTTCTCTGTACCTGTAACGATAAAGTTGTCGCGATTACAAATTGATGAAAGTACATTGAATGAAACATTTGTGAAATATGTCACGCCCTGTTTATAGTGACAATACGATAATAACCTTGTTGTTCATTTTGACTATACCACCGAATATATACATGCGACCCTCTGGAGTCAGCGCAGCCGAGTGAAAGTACACTGGGCAGGGTAGGATGCACTCTCTCAGGCGCGTCCACTGCAGCGTGCCGAGGTCAAGCCGCCAAACGTCGGAGAACACCCAGTCGCCATTGTAACCGCCCGATATAACGACCGAGGTAACGCCGCTCTTCTCGTCCGTGTACTGAACGGAACCGTGACAACGTCGTGGTGCCGGCACCATGGTCTCTTCAGTATCACCGTGCGTGCTCAAAATCCTCCAACTGTTGGTCTTCAAATCGAACGCCGGTATTTCCTGAAAGAATTTATTATAAATGTATTTATTATATATATATATATATATATATATATATATATATATATATGTACTCAATACATTTTAATATAGCATATTAATATAATAACAATAATGTATATATTACATAAGAGTAGTTTGTACTTTTTAATAGAATCTTTATGGGTTTACTCACCGAAAAGCCATAAGATTCTGTCGAGGTGCCACCACCCAAAACATAAATCATCTTGCCGTCAAAAGCAAGCTCATGCCTGTACCTTCCGTGTGGCTCCGACTCGTCCTTGCCCGAGCAAATGTACACCACTTCCCAGACGCCTCTTCTTAAATCGAATCGGTGAATGTCGCAGGTATATTCATATCCAGTAGTACCACCAACCGTGTAGAGATAAGAACCGTGACATACTAATGCCTGTCCATAGAAATAAATAACAATAAATATATATCTAAGCAACGGAAAGAAATAATAAATCGTCGATCTAGCGCTCACATATATTGACATTATAATCTTTAGTGTAACTGTATCCTAAAACAAAACAGTAAACCAGTCTTACGAGATGATTTTTATCATAAAAACTATATAGTGACATTCACATTTAGTTTTCGATTGATCCTTTTTTCCTATCGTTATAATCTTGTCTAAACCATCAAGCAAACAATCCAGGTTCTGTTCTCAGTTTTGTTTCCTCATGTATGATATAAAAAAGTTTTTAACGGAACCAATATTGTCCCATTGTGATAGAAACAAGAACCATAAATTTTAAAGATCCATAACTATCCAAATAAATCTTAAAATCGTTAGAAGGCAAAAAATTGAAATAGCAAGAGCAAAAACAATTACCTGGCCGTACTGGGGTTCGGGTAGCTCGCCAGTGGCCGGCACGACGTTCATCACACCGTCGTCCACGTTGCAAACGTACAGCTGATTGCTGCAGCTCTCGCCGAAGGGCACGCCGGTGCCGCCGTACACCATCAGCGCGTTGCCGCGCAGTATCACCGCGTTCGACGCCAGCTCGTTCGGCATGTTCTCCTGGCCGGGCAGCCGCTTCCACCGCTCGCTGACCAGGTTGAAGCGCCACAGCTCCTTGAACAGCGGCTTGCTGGCGTACCACGTCTGGTCGTTGCGCATGTCCGGGTCGGTGTCGGACACGCACGGATTGAATCCGCCGTACGAGTACAGATTCCGATGGTCGCACGCGATCCGGTGGCCGCTCCGCGCCTTCGGCCGCTCCCGCCCGTTCGCCCTGTGCTTGGTGAACACAAACGGCTTGAACGTGTACATGCTTCCTCTGTCGATTCTCACCCGCCCGTCGTTCACCCGGTGAATCCGAACGTCGCGTCGCGCGACGAGTAAGCGCTCAAGGACGAAAGCGATCTGAGAGACTCTGCGCACTACGTGGCTCTTCTCCTCGGCGGGGCTGCGGCGCGTATCGCGCTCATTCCTAACCGCCAAGAACGGTCGACCTAACCTCCACGCCCGCTCCAGTCTCCACAGGCCTCACCTACCTTATAGGTGTCAAATTCGTCTAACCTAAAGCGAGATTTGTCTGTCTGAGAACTCTCTCGTCCTCGTGGCACGAAACTCGCGAACGAACCGATACCTGGGTGGATCTCGGGGAAGAACTGCAGGTCATCCTCGCGCGGACGAGATTCGCGACGCGCGCCCCTCTCTTTCCGCGCTCTGACGCGCGCACGGCGCTGAACGACGATCAAGTGGAGTCGCTTTTCCTGTGACCGCGACGAACGGTTCCTCACGCTCTGGCGACGACGGCCGACGTCGGACGCACTCCTCTCGAGTGTGTTCTCTCTCGAGGGCTCAAAGCTCAAAGTGCTCGAACAGTCGAACCTGGAGCCCCTGGAGGTCGCCGTTCACTCCGGCTGCATTCCGATATTCACCGTCAGCAACTTTCAGTACTGAAAATCTATAGTACACGTGACGTAAAATATAGATTTGCAGTACTGACAGTGAATATATCGGAATGCAGCCTCCATCTCCATATGCGCGACGCGCATTCGATCATACGTCCAGTGTCCAATTCGCGTATCTTGAAGAGCGCGGGAGATCGAACGGGGAAAGGAAAACCCGAATGTTTATTTTCGGATGTAAACGCAATCCGCGATAGATACCGGAAAATGTACCGGATGACATCCGCACATATCCTTTCCGGACACTTCCGGATTTCGATAGAAATGAGCCGGAAACTCCGGGAAGTCGAACAATCGCATGGAATGTCCGATATCAAATATGGTATTCGATTGCCCACGTCGCCAATTGGACAATTCAACATAGGACCATTGATCTAGCAATGCCTCCTGTCTACATTGTTTAAACTCTCGGTTCGTTTCGCACGTGACGTTTATTTATAAAGCTATCATAAACAAACTTCGAACCGCAAATTATTTATCGCGTACAAAACCGCGAGTCTCAGCGCTTTCTTGTTGTAAAAGAAATTTTCGAAAGATGAAGGAGACTCCTCTCACTAA
Organism: Temnothorax longispinosus; assembly: GCF_030848805.1. Lineage (NCBI taxonomy): Eukaryota > Metazoa > Arthropoda > Insecta > Hymenoptera > Formicidae > Temnothorax > Temnothorax longispinosus. Next base: position 4,503,207 of record NC_092366.1, read on the forward strand.
CTGCGAACGAAATTTTACAAACAAATGTATAGAGGAGGAAACGGTAACTATACATACTTTTTTAATAAATTTATCAGTTAAAAGTTCAATTATAATTTATATTATTTGAAGGTTTATTTAACGATGTAAATTTTTGGAATATGCTTAAAGTTACGTTCTTCATATATCATTGCATATGTAATAATAATATTTTCAATAAATCTGTTATATTTCAGAGGCTGGACGGTCGAAAATTATTGGAACCGCGTTTTGTGAAGATCTACTTTGGCTCCAGTTGGGGATGTTGCATGGTGTCGCTTGGACATACAAGGTGAATTTTATTTAACGACATATACAGATTATTTTCAGTAAGTATGCAAAAGTGAGTATATACATTGAGAAGAGAAATCCCTTTACAGAGCAGTAGCGCAGGTATCGTGCGACATACAGCAGCCAAAAACGTCTCGTCCCAACGAAGGCATGATACGCATAAATGTCGAACTCACTCCACTAGCGGCGCAACACTTCGAGAGCGGTAGACAGTCCGAGGCGGCTATACTGATCAGTAGGCAGCTGGAGAAATGTTTTAAGGACTCGAAGTGTATAGACCTGGAGTCTCTCTGTATTGTAGCAGATAAGAAGGTCACTAAAGAACGCTTGACGTTATTAAATATTACACAACAATGTAGATATATGTACTTATGAGTTCCTTCATTCAGGTGTGGAATTTAAGAATCGACGTTAATATCATAAATCACGATGGAAATCTGGTGGATTGCGCCTCTATCGCAACACTCGCCGCCCTTATGCATTTCCATAGGCCGGACGTCACGTCGACCGGCGAGGAAGTCATCGTACATCCGGCTTCCGAGAAAGATTTTCTGCCGTTGACGTTGTTTCATTATCCGGTCTGCATATCCTTCATAACTTTCAAGAGGTTGGTTTTTTGGGCAAGCCAAATTTATATACGCAAGATACAAAGAAATCTTCTCTTGCTTGAAAAATACATCGATAAAATTCAACAGTTTGTAGTCCATATGGCGCGAGTAATATGAAATCATTGAAATCTAAGTAAATTTCACAGTGGCAACACCATAATGGACCCCACTTACACAGAAGAAAGAGTTGGTGTCGCCGAGCTTACTCTCGGTGTAAACTCTTATAGGGAACTTTGTAGCTTGCACTTCGATTATTTAACGAAGACCATGACGATCGAGGATGTCATATCAGCTGTTTCTAATCGTGCGGCTAATTATGCAATGAACTTGGTGAATCAGATCAAGGAGGCGGTAATCAAGGATGTACAATCACGGTACGTTGCTCTCAAACACATCTTATTTATACTGTATATCGATTCAATTTTAATACATTTATGAATATAAAATGTAGTAAATAATTAAATCTAAATATTCATGGGTGATCTTTAATAAGTCATTCTAAAAACTATATGTATATGTACTCTAGGTACAAAAAAGATGACAGCAACATATCCAGATTTAAAGAGAGCATTCAAGTGAATAAGCTGACGACAACGATCGGCGATCACATTAGTATTAAATTACGTGAATGGGACGCAACAGCTATAGTCGAAGGTATATATTTCATTCAATTGTTCTTGTTTAATATGTACACATTAAAATTAAAAATTTTTTTAAATTAGATTGTCTTATATTACAAATCGAAGTAAATTAACTTCAAATTTTTTAATAGTTATTTAACTAAAATTAGTATTTATTAGATTGAAGAATTAAAATTAAAGGTCAATTTAATTTCAATTATTTATGATGTATAAAATACAGTAAATAATTTAATTTTACAGATGATCATATGGAAGTGGAGGATGAGAACAAGAGCCGTATCATAAAACACAAAGAAGGATCTGCTGAATTAGTACCCGTTTTCAACGTAAGTACAAAGAAGGAATGTATTTAGTATTGCAATAATCTCCTTATTATTTTTGCAGCTCAAATTGGTAACTAATAATAATAATGTAATAATTACGTAATGTTCTTGCAGGATTCACTTAAAAAAGAAGAAAATCGTGATGATTACGATTGGACACATGATTGGACATCTGATTCGGACGATCAAGTTCTCGTCAAATCGCCATCTCCGGAAAAAAAAGAGATTCCAGTAATAGACTTAATAGACATCGAAGAAAAAGAGATAGGAGATAACGCCTAGATTCGTTGAAAAATATATAATAAATTTGGAAGATCAATTAGGTCAGATTTAGTTTTTATTCCACGATCTCTGTACATTTCTCCAAAATCACACACCAATTGCCTTGGTCGTAGTACACCTTCTTGATCGAGACCGCGGGTATCTCCATGCACAGTTTCGCGAGCTCGCCTTCCCGAAATACATGATAATATCTCAGAAAACATTCGCCGCTCTTCTTCTTCCATGGAACCAGCATGTCACTGTGAGCGAAGTTCGTTCTGTTTTCGTGTATCGGTAACGTTAAGTGACACTCGGAGATTCTCTGATTGATTCCGCTTCGGTCGACCTTTTCCGTCTCCTTGCTTCTTTTGCCGTGCTTCAAATAAAGCGAATCCGAGGAATCTTTCCGTTGCTCCATCGCCCACACGTAGATCAAGCACGTTCCTCTTGGCCTCAGCACTCGAATCATCTCGGAAATGGCGCGTTGCCTTCGTTCCCGAGTCGACAGATGATGAATAACTGCAATGCTGATCGCCGCATCCACGGAATCGTCTCTATACGGCAGATACAGGCAATCGCACTGAAGAACTTCGAAGCCTCGCTTGCGACATATATCCATCAATCCGGAACTATGATCGCATCCCATCTAAAATAATCTTCGGGATTAATAATGCCTTGGCTCGAAAAGGTATAATACGAAACCAAACTAAATTTAAAAAAAAAATATGTACATTCAATCTCGTCTCCAGTTATATATGCCTATATAATTAAATATCTGGAATAATTAAAATAGTAGAAAATACCTTATATACATTCTGATCTCCGCAAAGGTACTTGCCGTTTCCGCAACCCACGTCCAACAACAATGTGCCCTCTTCCAAACTTTCGAGGAATTTAGTTACGTTGGGCCATCGTTTGTGTCGTGTCTCGCTGAAGTGATTGGATATTTCCTCGTAAACCTGTGAGAGCGCACACATAGTTTCAGTAATAAAGAAATAAAATATTCGCAAGCTATGAGGAATAATCCACGCACTTTGTGCACATATGAATTTTCCAATCCCGACGCCGCCTTGGCATCGATGAAAGTATCACGTTTCGCGGTATCACAGTAGTCTTTGAAATCACAGCAGCATTCGCCCCGTCGCACTTTCCTGAAGGTGAAGGACACCCTGGTACCACGCTCTCGCGTCGTGGTCCCATTTTCTGTCTTGATTATATCACTGTGACGAGGAGAGATGCCGTGCATCCACGCGTACCTCGCTTCTTCCGTCATGATCAACAGAGATCTGGCTGGCAGGAGAACATCGATCTTCCGATCATCCTTCTTGAAGTTCATGACGCACGCGGATCCAAGTGACAGGGATAATATCGTGTCCTCGAAGACGCTGTGCGTGTCGATGTGCGATGGTATACCTTGAATAATCGGAGATCGTTATAATATAGTTTACTGTCCAAATCAAGTTCATAAACTTGTGCGTATTTATTAGAATTATTCGTTATGATCGTTTTCAATTGATGAGTGAAAAAAAAAATTGCTACTGCATGATAAATTAACTCAATTGTATTTAATTTTATGATTAAAATATTGAATTTATTATAATTTACATGAATTGGTGTCAATATATTATCAAGAAACCAGAATGTTTTTAATCGACGAAATATCTCATTTACCTTGTTTACATTTTTAGGAAAGTATAATTTTATGGAGGTATTGAAGTGCTACCTTGTCCAGACAGATATTTGTTGATGGTCAACTGATCGTAAGTGTATTTGTGACCATGCTTGTCGAATAGAGTTTGCAGAAATTTGTAATCCTGGGGAATCGGCGGAATAGGTTTGTCAGGATCCACCATGTTCGTGCCATACTCGAACTCGTATCCAAAATGCTTCACTTGTCTGTGTTTCAGTTGCGACGATACAGATTCTGCAACAGCAGTCAAAAAAGAAAATGTAAAACGATCTCCTTTAAGCTGGCCTTTCCTTAATTGCTCTCATTCAATCACATCGTAAGTCTTTACCACATTCGTCCCAATTGAGCGTTCCTAACAGAGTTTCCTCTTGCTCCTCCGTTATAAAATTCTCTATTAACGTGAGACCAGGAGGAAATGTAGAATCGGACGTAACGTAGTCAGTGGTGGAAACTAAAAAGAGAGCATCAAATCGTCACATAAAGGGATTCCGAATTATAATTGGCATTACATAATTCTATCACGACAGTACACCTGTTTCAGTATAGCATACATATAACGGGCCGTTCTGGCCAGGAAGCTTAATGCGCCCGTGAATGTAATTGTACACGCATGTCGCGTCCTCCCTCGAGTTGCACGTCACGAAGCAGTACGACTTGCCCGCTGGCATTATCAGAGTGTACTTGGAGATCAGGGCGTCTAACACACATTGCAACGTTTCTCTCTTGATACCGGTAACCAGGCCGCCGTTGCAAATCATCAGGTGCTGCGTGGAATATCAAGCTCCAACAGTCGTCGATACAACAACTCATCCGTATTCTAATATATCGAGACGTTTACCTGCGTAGGTTGCTCGGTACATTTGATGTTCATATCTCTGAGCAGTCGGTGATGAGCACGTTTCTGTTTGCGTACACTCTTCCTGTCCTTCCTCGCTTCGATCGCAACGCTCGTTTCGTCACTCAAAGGCATAATTTTCAATGTTTAAACGCCTCAAGGAGAAAGGGACTTTGTCGTGCCGCCTCATTAGTTCTGCGAAAAGGGAAGTTGATTATCTCATTCGTAAGTAAAAATTAAAAATAAATTATTAATAAATTAATAAATTAAATATCTTTTTTAATTAAGTTCTTTATTCATAAAGATGTATATATGCGGTACTTAATAAACGGAAAAATAATATGAAACTAAAATTTTCTTTTTACATACCATATCATATTCCTTTACAATCTGTTTAATCTTTAACAACATAACCTACAAGATAATTTTCGATACATAACCTCAATTGTACAATTTGTGGCACGGAATACGAAAATAAGAGAGAAAGAAAATGTATTCCACCTAAAGGAATTCGTAAACGCCATAAACCGTGTCCTCCTTCCCCTCCGTAACCTAATCTGACCTGACCTAACATAACTCGACTCGCGTCGCGAGAGAAAAACGGATGCGTTTGCGAACGGCGCGACCGTTACGGGTTCTTTCGCTCTCGGCAGTCCCGGCTACAAGAAGCGAGTAGACTGTGAAACTGACAAAAGCACAGCGCCATATTGCGGAGCTTGTGTTTGGTTAGCGTTTCTGGCGCGTGGTGAAGAAAGTTTGGTGTAATTTAATTGAATAACGATGTCCGACAATCAGGTAAGCAGCCCCGGGTACGGGCGATCCGGCGTCCCCGCGATCTCGCCACGCCGCGATCCCGCGTACGCGGACGCCGCCGGCGAGACGATCGGCGGCCCGCCGGGAAAATGTCCCGCACCGCGATCTCGCCGAGCGAGAGAGAGAGAATTTAAACTAGCGTTCTAACCTTTCCGCGTGTGCCACCAGGAACAAAAGCCCGAAGCCGGCCCAGGCGACGCGAATTCAGAATACATCAAGCTGAAAGTCGTCGGAAACGTAAGCGATGCATGCCAAAAACGTCCCCGATTGTCCCGCAATTATCGCGCGTCGCGCAAGATCCCCGCTGAGATTCCGCTTTTTTCTCTTTCCAGGACAGCAACGAAATTCACTTTAGGGTAAAGATGACCACTCAGATGGGCAAGCTGAAGAAGTCCTACAGCGATCGCGTGGTAGGTCTACAATCGTTTATTATTTTTCGCTTCGCGCTCGTCACGTGCCGCACGTGGAATTTTGTGAGAAGCAACGCGATAAGAACGTAGACTAATGGAGAAATAGATGCTAGAATACCTAGGGTGATTTTCATATTTAGATCTTGTATCTAAGGTCGTCTCAAGTTTATCTTTAGACGCTGTACGACTCGTTTTGTTGACTACGGAATGTCTGAAGACGAACCTGAGGCGATCTTATATATACAGGGTGTTCCAGAACTGCCGTGCCACCCGTTGACGACTATCCTGTGACCATTTTGATGCAAAACTCTTAATATCGAAATGCCGAGGCTATGATAGTTTTTAAATGAGAAGTGTTTAAAGTTGACCAATAAAATTGTTCAAAATTTGCGTGCTCAGTCATGTCATATTGCACAGTAGTGAAGGTGTTTTCAAGCGTATCGATTCTATCTTGAAACTAATATAGAAAATGTGCTTCACCTTTACTACTTAATGTGACATGAGCGCGCGAATTTTGGACAATTTGATTGCTCAACTTTAAACGCTTCTCATTTAAAAATTATCATAGCCTCAGCATTTTGGTATTAGAATTTTCGTCTCAAAATGAGTCTCTGGAATCTGCCATTAATGGGTGGTAGGTCTGGGACACCCTATATATAGCCTATATATATGTGTGCGTATATAAGATTTCACTATGACCCGCCCTAGATTAGATAACTTCGTTTCAGTTTACTGATACATTTCCGAAAACCTCAGATCGTAAGTTATAACGCCAGAGTCCTCGAATCTTGAGAATTGTTGATCTTTATTTGATGACAATGATCGTCTTGCAACTTTCAAATGTAAATTATTTGAAAAATGAATGCTCCAGTTTGTAACATTATATGCGAAATTTTCTGTACTAGATTGTAAAATGTATCTTCTGACATTTTTTTAATGCAATATTCTTCACACGATAACGATTTTAATTCTGTTTAGGGTGTACCTATGACATCGCTTAGGTTTCTCTTTGACGGTAAAAGAATCAACGATGATGAAACACCAAAGCAGGTAAATCAATTTCATGGTTTCCCATTTGGAATTGGTGGGAGAATAAATTGAATTTTACTTTGTGGAAGTAAAGATCTTAATTTCTAATCAGTTGTAAATCAAGAATTTATTGTATGAACATTTTTGTAAAATATCTACAATATTTTGAAAGATGGACTTAGAATTAAAGAAATACAAACTATTTGAAACATGAATTAAGGAATATTTTCTATATATAAATATATATATAGAAATAGATAGTATTTATCTAAATGTCATACACTTATTAATGATAACTGTTAACTAGTATTGAAAGTATTCTTAATAGGACCCGCATTAATTTCAGCTTGAAATGGAAAATGATGATGTCATTGAAGTATATCAAGAGCAAACAGGTGGTCGTTAACTAAGTTAGGAAGAGGAGGATCATTTCGTTCTAATATTTTATAAAGTGAAAGTGACTATTGTAACAAAAAAAAAGATGGACAAGTTTATAAGTATGCATAGTACACACTACACACATACACATATACACACATACACACACATACGCATATTAATATACACATACGTACAAATGATTAAACAAGATGTAATTTCCTGGTTTCACATATGATATTGTAAAATGTGTTGTCTTACATTCCTGTACCGAGGCGAACCATCCGGGGAGATTGGACAATGAATCCCCGGATCGTTTTGTAAACGCGTGCGGGCAATCACGTAATATTGCATACTGTACGTCCATTTTCATGTGTGTCCGTCAGGGCAATTCTCAGAAATAGAATAATTGAATTGTACGCCATTATAAATGCATTTGGTATTCGCAATGCTCCCTGCCTTGCTCGAACTTGGCCCTGAAAATCTCACGTTTTTCTTTGGATCTTCTATCTGTTTCTCCTCTACTCCTTTTTACAAATACAGGAAAGGATGTGTATATGATATAACGAAATTGTGTTAAGTTTAAGGTACAATAAAAGTAGGGATCGTAAAACTTTCACGTTTGAATGACTGTAACAGTAATGAGAAATTTGCATCGCGCTTAAGCCTGGAAGCATTTACTGGCATAATTCATTTCATTCTCTTAGACAATTTTGCAACAATTTTAGTTTTTACTAACCGTATACATACACTTTCGGCATAATAATAATAATAAATATAAATGCTCTCCAGAAAAATTTGTTTGCAGATAGTTTTTCCCCAATCGTAATGTTGCTTATCTTTGCAATAAAAATACCAAAATTATATGTATAAACATGTGGATATAAAAGCCATGTATCTCAGATTTATAAAATAAATACCAAAAAAAAGATTGTGTAATAATTTTTAAAAAATTTGTTTAAATGTAGAAGATGGAGCAGAGAATCTATTAAACTGCTGCGTGCTAATTAAGATTTTACCCTCTTCCGAATTGGGATGTTCAGAAAGACGCGGAATTCGAATTATATTTCACATAGCTTTATTTGTATCAATCAAGAGACACGGTCATGTCTCACCAAGTTCACATGCAGCGAGGCCAACCTTTGCGCCAGACGACGAGTTATGAGCTGATTATCGGATCTCAGTAATGTCTGGACCGAGCTGCTAATAGGTTTATTCGATAGAGCATACTTAATTTATATATCATTATTTTTAGTCTACATGGTCCACTTATATGTATATATTTTATATATTTTATTTCTGAAAACAGTAATAAAATAGAATACCTTTTAAAATAATGAATATTTTATATTAAATTCATTTATTGATGTTTAAGTATATCATCGAGTAACATTTTTAGAGGAGTTGCATTTAATTTTCAGCAATATAATGTAAGCTTTCGATTGCGGTCATTTCGAATAAAATTCGTGGAGTCAATGCCTGCATACATATAATAATATATTATTAAAATTATGTAACGTATGTATGAACATTACGCACACATACATAATAATTTTTCATGAACGAGATAAACCGGCAGTGAGAGATAGAGAAAAAATATGTGTGTTATGTCTGTATCGCTTAGGTTTTTTTAATTTATTACAAATATTTATAACGGTTACTAAGAAAATCAAAAAATTGATCAAAAAATTGTAATAATATACATAGCGTAACATAGAATATATTGTGTTGATGTGTATATGTGCGCGCAAGTGAGCATGCGCATGTATTGAATAGCTCAATTTCGAGCTCAATAGCAAAACAAATGGACGATAACAATCAATTGGAAGGAATTTTATTATGGTCTGTGAATAATGATGTGTAGTTGTACTTACAATCTCGGAAGATTATTGGACGGAGGTCGCAGTTGCTACTTGTCATATTCGGAATTTGAAAATATCTTAATTTAAAGAAGCAAATAATATGCTATTTTCTAATAATCGACGAAAAAAATGAAATAACGTTCCGGATAGAATCGCTTTTATTTATACATTGATCATATATTCGACAGTTATAATAATTCATTAGCTCTCAGGTATTTCTTTTAAATCGTACGTATTTTATCATAGACTCTTACATTATAAGCACAATCCTAAAAATAATCATATAGTTATATACAAATCATTTTATTTCGAGCATTGACTAATAATGCAATACGTAGCGAGCTGTTATTATTACATATGTACAATACGAAAGTGCATAGAGAAGGAGAAATTTTCTCTAGAATAAATTTCATTTCGCAAACATATTTAAATCATACCTAAGAAATTCGGATCTGTATCGTGAAATCCGAGACGTATATTCAGAACGACTTACAATTTGCGATCTTGATTTCACCAACAGATTTTTCTAATTTGTTACATATCTTTTCGTATAATCTCAAAATTATTATCATATCCATTTAGCTTTCAGAATATTTAATTCACGAAAGCTAAAGATATTACTTTTTATTAAAATTAGTTCAAAGTTCTTCGAAGGTTCTACCATTAAAATTAAAGGCGCACAAGTTGTGTGGAATACTATATATATAATTACTGCTTTCCAAAAATATCCATATGCAAATTGTTCCTTCGCAACAAAAAATATGCCGCAAATCAACATTGCATTCATCTATGTGTACATTAATATAATAAAACAACAGATTGTCGTAGATGACACAAATGTCCAAATTAAAAATTGATATATATGTTCGATTTCCGATGCTATAGATTATAAATTATATAAGTAAATATTTACGTTTATATGTAATAAATTTAACAATACTTTTATGTGATAAATTTATAACATTTTTATACAATATAAAATTTAATTATGAATAATTTTTATGTCCAACAATTTAATAACTAACAACAAGTTCATATATCTATATGAATCTAGTAATTTATATTAATTAAAAACAAATTTAACATTTAATTTTATTAAAACGTATCAAAGTTTGAGCAAAACAAAATGCCTCTGCCTGTAAGTGGGAAATTATGTGATATATGATTACATATTTATATATGATTACACATATGTATAATCTGTAGAAATGAGACATATATTAATCAACACAGGAATTATATATATTTTACATGTCTATGGCATCGGATAATCCAAACTCATAATACTCTGTATAATTTTATGATTTAAGAAGAATTTTTCTATTTTTTAATCTTTCTAATTTTGCAATAAATCAAAATTTTGCACTATATTCTGAGAAGCCATTAATTTGTCTGTCATGCTTGTTATCATGTTCCATTGACATATTGACATTAATGCTCTCGATGCATTTTTTGCTTTCATTTCATATAACTAAACCGTATAGAAAGAATTAAAAATAATTTCACTTTATTATATAAACATCTGCGAAGCATCTGGCGAAGCAGGAAAAATAAACGAATATGAAATTATTTCTATTTTCCAAATGAATAATTTCTTTCCGCTCGAAGCAACACACAAGTTTTCTCTTACCTTTCTGATTATTATCACTTACATATCATCCTCTTCTAAAAGGTACAAACACTACATACTAGATAAGTACTTCTTTCTCATTATTAAGATGTAATTTATACGCTTACATATTATATGTATTTATGTATATATGTATATGTATATATACAGGGTATCTCATTTTAATTTTCCTCTATAAAGATCTCCATACAGGCGAATAATTCGAAAGAAAAATGTGTAACTTTCATTTGAATTTTTCTTTTCAATAATCATTAACTTCGGAGACAATTACATGGAAATATTAAAATGAAAACTCTATGTATACATTTAAATAAAATGTACAGGTTTTTAAATTTGAGGGCATACACAATTTCTACAAATCTAGTACGTATTAGTCGTTACGCGCAACTATATAAACATAATTTATTTCCTCCCCCCCAGACGAGTGTTCTTCTTTCTTAATACTTTCATTCATCATTTATGTCTACTACTTACTGGCGATTGCATAATAAATATATAATATCCGCTAAGGACGATCTATCTCCCTTTAGTCTCTAAAGCGCATGGACATTACGGCGAAAGGGCGAGGCATTTTTGTGTGAGAATAAATTGTGGAAGTCGCGTGAGTGAGATAGAGAGAGGAAGGGAGGGAGAGAGTCTTCTTCGTTTCTGAGATTAGGAGTGACGAGTGACATGCGACAGCATCGTGATGGGTCACAGAGCGTCGCGATGCCATACCCATGTTTTCTTCGTATGGTCGAATCTGTGTGCCAGCCATTGCTGCTCCAGAAGCTGATACCTGTCCTGGCTGAGGTACAGAGGCTTGCCACGTCTATAAGATTATTTGTAATAGTAAATAATAGCATATATTAAATACTAAATAAGTTATTGCTTCTTTAAAAAACTAACTTGTAACTCATCACGAAAGAAACTTGAACGAAATGTATTCTTGTTTTTATTATGTTAAAAATTAAAATGGCAAACTTAATGCTTGATCATATTATTGTTCATATTATGTATTCTGTATCTTACAATGAATCGTACTTACTTTAGATCTCTATCTTCTTCCTCAAAGTCGTCGAGGTACAGAGATCCCCACAAACATGCTCGCCGACCGCGTATCACGATAATATAAGTCGAGGTCACTACGAGATAGATGCCAGTTCCAGCTCCGCAATCAACTGAATGCTAGATAAAGTATAAAAAAGTGTAAGAATCGAATAAATATTTAGAAGTCTGTGAATTCGCAGAAGAATGTGGTCTTGCCCACATTTTCTCGTACATATAAATTGCGCTCACCTGAATAGCTTCACACACGTTCATCTGTTTACAACAATTTTGTTTGAGGCAGACAATAGTGCCGCACAACAAACAGATGCTGATCTCCTGCGGTACAGAATGACACTGGCTGCACTGTCGCTCGTGGTAATACTAAAAAAGGAATTGACATAGGAATAAAAATAGTATACAAATAATAGCAATATATAAATGTAACAGTACGTGAATACACATAATACACGAAAAAGTTGATTTATAATATGTTTAGATTAAGATATTATATATCATACTTGGCTGCGGTCCACTTGATGCTACAAATGCTTCGAAGCATTCCTCTTCTCCTTTCTTTCAATAAAGAAAGAAGGAGAAGAAGAACGCTTCAAAGCATTTGTAGCGTCAAGTGGACCGCAGCTTTTATTATCTATAACCATTTTGCATGTCTCGCTTTTCCTTTTTCTCCTTTTAGTCGAATTAATGAGCTTGCAATATATTTTTAAATGCAACAAATAATGTATTTTAATTACTGGCTCTTACCGTGAAGATCTTTTCGTATTCCCTTGGAAGACTAAGCAGCTTCGGCACGTGCCACGATATGTGTTGCTCCATTATCAGGTTCCGGGCCGGCTGGTGGCCTTGCCAATTGGCGAGAAATGCGATCAACTGATCGCACCAGAAGAGAGGCACCGAGACACTCGCTTCTGGTTCCTGCCAATTTAGCGCTACTGTTGAGTCGAAGCTGTCCCAGCTCATGCCTTCCGTGACTAGCTCCAGATAATATACCAGTCTCACAAACTCGCTCTGCGACGCTCTGATCACCGGCAGCGGCTGGTCATACAAATGATAACGCAGCAATGCGGCCACTCGCAAAAACGGCAGGCACAATGACTGGATCTGAATAAACCGATCAAATAGAAATAATTAAAATACATCTGTAATATCCTGTAAAAGAATCACATCAATACATTTTAGGTGCTCTTAGTATAATAAAGTCCCTCTTAGAAGTAATCAATTTGTTTACGCAAAGCAATACAAATTTTATATCACCTTCCAAGATATGTTATTATCGCTTAAATGTTGTATTATACAAAATGAGACATATAAAACGTGACAAATTATTTCGTAAAATGCTACTTTTAGAAGAATGTGAAAGAACATGTTTAGATAAAAGGTGTATTATATTTATAGAACGTACTTGTTGCTCGACGCAGTGTGATTTCACTCTAGTATAAGTGGGAGAGGCTGAAGTGGACGGTTTGTCGTCGTCCGTGATGGGATAGAGTCCGCTTTCGTTGAAATACTCAATAATCTCGGCCAGTATGGTCTCCGAAGGCGTAGTGGCGCAGCTGCATCTCCTCTTTAGGATCGTATTTCGCTCTGCTCGCGAGAAGTTACAGCTTACCTGTAGTATTACTTGATAGTACAGCAAGTTGTAAAGGACCTTTACCACGCCGGAAAAGTACGCTGTGGAGAAAGAGGAATATTAATTCATTTGTTACTCGTATACGATTAAATGTGTCTGAAACATGCGCCACATAATTTATTTCGACGTAGAGTACGAGAAAAAAAATCCTTGAAACATGCGTACTTTGGTCCAAATGCAACGGCAACAGCAGTATGAATTGAATGAGCATAGCGGTCGGGTCTCGCAGAAGTAAAGGAACCTGTCTTTCGTGCGGCGTCAAGGCGAGCGAGGCCGATTCTCCCATCATTGATATGCCAGATAGCTGTTGCCATACATGATGCACTGGCCATGTGGTCAGTACGCGAGCGTGCATCGCCAAAACGTGAAGAAGCGCGACTGAAAAAGTAATACATTTTTTTTCCTGGTCAGAATCTTCATATTTACAGACTGATATTACAAATACACTAACTACGTACTGCGTTATTGCGTATAGTAAATAAATTAAAAGGCAGAAAAGCTAAATGGGATAGATTGGTAAATCGGAATCAAGAAATACTAACGTACCTATACAATCGCGTTTAGGCGTCAGAGGTATTGTAGTAGGTGGTGGAACGCACAACGATCCACCGCGTTGTACAAGTTCAATCTCAAAGTTAGTTCGAGCTACCGAGGTTACAAAAAGGAACAAGCTTTGGTGACTAGGTTTACAGCTCTTTTGTTTATACTTTAGATACGTGCTACTCGTCATATCTTCCATGGCCTTTCCCATCGCCACAGCCAAATTCGAAGAGACCTGGAAACGACAAATATATTCAGCAAGTACATCCTCGACATATCCTAATTAAAAACATATAAGCTGTAATCATCAAACGTTAATACTAAAGCACATAATTGCACGTAAAAATAATGCACATATACTGAAATAATTAAAAATATAATAAATAAAAAAATCGCTAAAAAGAAAGGAAGGGCAAGTTACTATATACGTACAGGATTTCGTTGTATCTCTTTGAGAAAAATGTTCAGATCCGTGAGTATGGTCTCCGTGGAAGCATGACGAGATCGCACAATCGCCGAGCATTCGCCCAATTGCGGCGACAGCGGCAAAACAGAGTTGGCTAATTGTCGGCATAACGGACACAGATACTCGCCCCGTTCCACCGCTAGACTTTGCTGCCGCTGCTGACTGCGAAGGGACTCTAGGTAGGATTTCAAACAGTCCAGGTGCAGATGATGACCACACGTTTGCACATGGACACCACCCTCCCATCCTAGATTAACTGAGAGCAGCCAAGACAACTGCCAAATAAAAAATATACAATATTAATTAACGTTAAGACATTGTATGCCTATTTTTTCATCTGCTTGTAAAGAATACATATTTTACAAAAAATCTTACTAAACATTTAATATCGATTCATCACATTACCTCAGTTAAAAGTAAATATACTAAAAGTGTAAGATCCGGGATGTAGCAACATTTGACAGGAAGGATATCCATAAAACGAGATTTGTTTTTTTTCTCGTTAGATTAAATTTTGTTAGTCACCATACATATATTTATCTTTTTCTTCAGAGCCAAGAATGTGTGTTGATTCATGTTTCTTTGTCCATCTGTCCAGGTCGTCAAATTTTCGTGTGCAAAAGGTAATGTCGGAAATTAAAGTCAATTCAGCAGACATCCAGTTCCGTGTGATACAAAAAGATCAAATAATGCTTCTAGAACCTCACCGTATGGCATACAATGTGTTAGTTACAACAGAGAAGATAGCGTAATTGGAAAAAAATTGTTTTGAAGAATCGAAGAAAATACATAAAACACATGTAGGTACTGTAAATTTATTATTCGCTTACGGTATCGAATAAACCATTCATCTCGTCCATTCTGCGGTTGAAATGGGCGCCTCGGGTATCTTTCCTCGGTATAGGCGGATCTTCGTCGGACGTGGGAAGAACTAGTCTATCCGATTGTTGTCGTTCGTGGCCAATAATGCTAGTTGCCTGCATCAAAAAAATGCGTACACATATATAACACGCAAATACATAAAAAACATTTTTCGTGCGGCAAAAGATAAGAGCATTACTTGAACTAATACAACGAGTCCCATCGGTTTGTCCTCACTGCTGGGAGTAGTTTGATTACATATCACACAGTCATATTCCTTTTTACTAGTCAGTTTAGTCTCGTTCTCCTCCTGATCCCAGTCCATTCCGGATACACTTGCTTCTTCTGTAAGAACGAGAAAAAAAAATGATTTCATATAATTTATTTACTGAGTGCCATAAATTTCTAATTCACACTTCTGTTGTGCAAAAAAATTACAAATATTACAACTTTTATAAATATTTGTAATAATTTATACATACGCATGCATATACACACAAAATAAATAATTTACCGGTCTTCATCGTTTTCTCCATAAATTGCTTCTGCTTGTTAGCGAAGTCCGCCATCACCTGCTGCTGCCTCTCCTTCGCCCTTCTTCGTCGTTCCTCCCGCTCACGAGTCTCCCTTTCGCGCTGTTCATCCTCCTCGCACTCCTGCATACGGGGCCACAATTTGTTCCTAGTCTCGATGATCGTCTGTTTACACATAGGGTCTAAATCCGCTATTTTCCTAAGTAGCTGCGATATGAAAAACGGTCCATCACCGATTCGCGATTCACTAGGCGACGATGATGTGGAAGAGCTACTACTGCTATCACTAGTGCTGCTGCTGCTACTGGCTTCATTGTCCGACATTGCATTTTGTTCGGGATTGTAGCTGTCTGGCACGCCCGATAATTGAGAATGTAGCTTTAACAGCAAGGAGATTATGCTCTCTCCCACTTTTACGGATTGCGGTTGCATTGGTCCACCCTGGAAGATGTAAATGATGTTTTATAACAATGAGTTAAATCGAGCTATAAATGCACAATATTGTTAGAGGTAGTGTATGTTATATTACTTGTGGCTCTCTCCTTTTAAAATGTTTGTGAGGATTCGACGTGGATGGAACGATTTCTGTAGCCCTATAATTAACCGGTTGTGCTGTGACTATTTCGTTTCCGGCCATAACTGCTGGACGTTGAGGAGCGGGTGGTAATGCTGGCTGGCCGCCGACTACATCTAATTATTATTAAAAACACATTATAAATTAAATATAATATAATATCATTATTATTTTACATATAGAAGGTTTGATATGCAACTAAATTTAACAGAATAAAGTATAAGAAGAATTTAAAAAAAAAATCGAGGAGATATTCTAACGAGTATGACTTTCGAGAAAGCTGCCTTTATTACATCAGTGATAAAGCTCAGTGATAAAAAAAATTATAAGTTTGAAAAACGTACTATTTGGTGAAGGAGGCGATTCGATTGCTAGAGCCATGGATTCTTCCCCGGATGGCGGCAAAGCTCTTTGCAAAGGTATCGTTAAGTCATCCTCACTGTTACTACGAGCTATGGCGACGATTCCGTCTTCAGGTACAATTGCCACATCATACTCCACTGTAATGTTTTAGAACGTAACAATATTATATTTTATATAAATCATTTATAAGAAAAATAAGCAACATTGAGCAATTTTTGGAAAAAAAAAAAACACATATTCAACGTTGCAATATACACAATCTACATCAAAATCTTGCTAACCACTTGTTGAAGGTAATGCTGGCAGAGATGTAGCACTCTCGACTGACGGTAGTAAAGCCGGCAAGGATGATGCACTTGCGCTCGACACACCGTTGTCATCTCTAACGGGGCCTACAGAAAATCCCAACAGTTCCAAAGATACTTCCTCCGCGCCGTCATCCGCGCCGTCATTCAACATCAGGGATGTCGCCACTTCGCTCATCTCTCCTTGAATCTCCCACTCAAATTCACCTAATCGTTATTAAATAAATTAGCAATGTGTTAAATCATACTAAATATATTAGTCACTAAATCATTATTACACATTAATATATTAAATAATTTCATCATTTTATATTATTACATTGTGTTACATATTTAGTTTTATTTTTATTTTGTTTTCAGTATTTTCAAATTAAATAAATCAATTAAATTATATTAAAAAAATGAGGCAATAGAAATTCGATAAATTTATAACTCACTATCTGAGCTGCTAGGCTCTGACTCTTGGACTAGAATCACTCGAGGTATCACTGTCCTCAGATTTTCGGACAAGCTATCACTTTCGTACCAACCAGCCAAATCCATGTCCTTTATCACACGAGAGGTGCCACCGGTGTATTGACACAAAGGACTCACCTGAAAATAATTATATTACTGTGTTAAATAATAGATACAATAGATTTAAAAGAGATATACTGTAAGAGAACATTAAAAGTCAAACGAACAGGATAAAACATGCACTAATAAATCGTTATTTGTTTTATTTACTGCACAAAGTAATAATTTACGTGTAAGAAAAAGAATAAACTGCTCAAAGCAAGCTTAAATCAATTGATTTATCAAAAGAATCACTTACAGATTTATCTGGCGGTTCCGCAGTAATAACTGCCATCTCCAAAAGATAAATAGCCAATGCCATAACATGTTCAGATATGTTATGACCATTCACAGCCTTATAGAGTATTATCAGGATCATTGCGTGAAAAACTCTGGAACGTAAGACTATACGAGGATCATCGTAGTCCGACGAAACCGGAGCCGGTTGCCTAAATGGTGGCCAGGGAGTTGCACCGTTCTTCAGCTTGCCCGATTGCTTCACACTGCAATAGAAAAATATAATATTTGTCCAGAATGAAACATTTTAAGATAAGTGTGTTTGGCCGATACGTACTATTCTGTGAAACGATCCATGGATACTTGAAAGTCTCTTCTATGGACCGCTCTCAATAGCACATGTAGAGGATCGAACAACTCGTCCCACACGCGAGCCTTTGGTCCGTACATACCTTGTTGCATATTGCCACTTGCTTCGAGATTCGGAGCTCTATATTGCGCTACCTACAAACACATTACGTCGTTAAGTAAAACAAAATCAACGATGTCATTTAAAATTGATTAATAAATATATGTGTATATCCAATACAAAAATTGTATAACGATTAAAAAGTAAGTTGTATATAAGTGAAATTTATACAAAAAGATGAAAATTAAAAATTAAAATATGCATGATATATCAACGTACATCGGCTAGAACAGATTCAAAGTCCCTGTTCTGAGTAGTTCCACAGCGTTCCGGCATTAGTTCCATCAACTGACTATGCGTCTTATCGCCCATGCACAATAAAGTCACCATTTCGAGACGAGACATTTCAGGATCCGATAAACCTGATGCATGAAAAATGTAAAAATGTAACGTTTTAATATGTATCGTATTCTTGCATGAATAACGATTCTATTATTTTCAGGATTATAAAATTTATTATTAAAAAAGAGAATTACATTAAAACCGACAGAAACTCACCGAGATTTGTTCTGACGTTGACCAACGTAGCCAAGAATGTTAGGCAGCTTTCCAACATCGGGGTATCATGCTCGCCCTCGAGATACTCATTTTGTGGGGCATGATACAGGCATAAACTCATCCATTCCCTCACGTGAAATCTGCATTAAACATTTTTCAACAAGTTAAATTATTTGTATTATTGATTCAATAAAAAAAAACCCCGAGAAAGAGGATATTACTTTTCTATGACGGTTTTCAGAAAGACATCCGGCAGTAATTTCGTGGCGCATATTTGCAACAGATACAGATCCGCGTCCACCATGGAGTTGCAGAAGTTGCACTGTATGTAGGTCATTGCCTGGCCCTTTATTTGCAATCCATTGCGAACCCACAATCCATTCAGAATCTCATAGAAGGCCACCTGAAAACAGAAATACGCAAAGAAATGTTATTTATTATATTACATACACGATCAACGTCAATGATAAAATATTTTGCACTGGATATTCTGTGACTCTCCATAAAAATTTATACAATCATGATATATTATTGTAGCTATAGTGCGTAGCGACTGTAACATCACAGATTGTTATAAACATCCTTATAAAGCTGTCGAGCAAAATATCTAGCTGACCTTCATTCATCTCTGGATATATGTATATCAACGTCACTAAATTGCGTTTGCAGAGTATTTTTTGATGGAAGATATAAATTTAATCTCTTCATATCTCGAATGACACACAGCATTTAAGCCAACCGCACGCAAACTTACATAAGAGCGTGTCATATAATATTCTTATGTAAACATATGAAATAAATTTTAAAGCCCAGTAGACCGATTCTAGTTGTGTTTAATAAATTTATAAAATATGTTGACAATTCTTTTCCTTTGACTCTCCTTTGCTAATGAATGTATTAACTAGTATAACATTATATTATTAAATTAGGTATGTACATGTATATGTATTTTTACATATTTACTTATATTATACACATTAGATATGTATTATACATATCAAATAAAATAATGTAATAATGATAATAACTGATTCCTTTAATTCCTAAGTGGAACATAGGACTTCCTAGGTCTCAGTAATTGCTTTAGATTCAGATGTGCGGGTGACTGGTCCACAGCACCCTATCGTGGTGACAAATGGAGAGGGTATACATAGCAGTTGTCAGCTATGTGTGAATCAACGACTTAACGTCTGTCTCTTCCGAAAGACGGAGCCCAGTTTCTCCGCAAGAAAGTCTCCATTAATTTTTCGTGCAGGGGAGGGGAGGATGCAGTTTAGAATATTAAAAATCTGTGATCAGGATTCGAACCCGGTTCTTCGTGGTGTTTGGTGCTTTACCACTGGACCACATTGTCACCCCAAATAATGTAAAAATATATATAAATATAAATAAATAATATATATACAACATAACAGAATATCTGATGTTAATATCATTACATTTTTAGGGTAACATCCCACATAGCATGCATATCAAAAAGACGTCCAGAAGATATCCCGAAGATATCCTATCTCCTAACTATATCTTCGGGATATAGCATGCATATCATGCATATATATATAGCACATAGCATGCATATCAAAAAGGCGTCCAGAAGATATCCCGAAGATATCCTATCTCCTAACTATATCTTCGGGCAAGATATATATCTTGGACCCTTTCACGCGTAGCAGCTTTACATTTTACTTTCCACGTGACTAAACTTCTTGTATCTTCCATTTTTCCCACCTCTTCTCTCCAACATTACAATTATATACCTATTTTACATACGGACAGTGTAACGTAGCGCAACCGCAACGAACAGACCTACAGCGGAAACGGTGTGGAAGTGGTGGAGACAATCGGGATTCGCTAACAGAAGGTTCGTTCCTCGTATAGCTAAAACTTTCCTTCGCCCTTGCCTCCGCCCTTGTCGCCCCCCTCCTCTCTTCCCCGATTTCGTCGTAATTGCGGGAACAAAGGTCACATGTGTGTTCGCTACCGGCGAGAAGAGAGGAGGCGCAAAATGAAACGAACAGACCAGCTCCATTCATAGCCGCGGGTGCAATACCCCCTACCCGTTCTCGGCCCATAACGGTCGCCCCGTCCGAGTGCCAGCTGCCAAGCCGAGTGAACGGCAGAGCAGTCGTTCAGTCCCCGACGTGTTGGCGTGTGTTGGCGTCGCCAATCGCAGACGGCGAGTGCGTGCGCGCCCATCCACCCGACATCTTGGTCTTCGTCGTCTTGGTCTTGGTCTTGGTCATTGCGTCGTTTTCCCCACGTTCACCCAAATGGCCAGGCACCGTCCAGCAGGGCTAGCCCTGCTCGTCGTCCTGGCGTGCGCCGGCCGCGCCTTCGGCGTCGGCCTGAACGACGCGATTGAGCTAATCAGACTGGGCCAGCAGGCGGTGACGGAGGTGATGGAGTCCTGGGACATGATCGCTCAGCGTCTCCCCGCCGACAAGCTGCCCGGCGAGAACCTCGTGTTCATGAAGGTGATGGAGCGCGAGCTGCTCAAGCAGATGAACCACATCTCCAAGCAGATCGACGAGCACCAGGAGCGGATGGAGAACAAGGCTGACACGATTCTGACGCAACTGCTGCAGCAACTTCCTATGCAGAGCTGGCTCGACAACAGCCTGAGAGAGCTTGACCACTACGTCGGCCAGGTGCTGGAGCTGTACAAGCTCTTCGAGATGTACTCGAACAATCCGGACAAGTATGAGAAATACACGATAGTGCAGTTCGCCAAGACCTGCGTGTCGCCGAGACTGGGAGAACTGCCGGACGTTCTGAAGTCGATGCACAGGCTCATAGTGCCGTCCGAGCAACAGGTGTACAATAGGAGTATCCTCGTGGTCCTGGCTAATCAGATGCAGGTAGGACGCTCGGCGAGAAAAGATGGGTTTCCTGGGCCGATATTCGACAGCTTAGACGAGAATAAACGTAGCTTCCAATCAAGTATCCTCCCCTTGAAAAAATTATATTGATTCGTGGCTTCGTTTCACTCCTCAGAGAAAGAATATCGTCAATACCGGTGTTGGATTAGAATGGTTTTATTTTTAAACAAACTTTTCTTTAAGCAGTTTAGCTCTGATTTTGCGTGGATCTTTTTCAAAAGCAACAATGGATATTGTTGCCTTTTTTATTAGTATTAGCGCTAATAATCTAAACATCTACGTGGCTTACCGCTTAAGAGCAATCGCGGTTCCTGGAAAGAATGAACGTGACTCATCCGCTCGCTTTGTTTCGTTCTTCAAATTTTTGTAGCTATCCGTAATAACATCTCGTCTCTACGAATTTAGCATTTTTTTTAACATTGTGATAATTTAAATTATTATTACCGATCAGAAATACCAAACGGAATAATTTCTTCTGAACAAAACTCGATTTTTTCTGTGTTCACATTCCATGAAAACGATCGTTTATCGCAACCTGAATACCTTGAGGCACAAGAAATGAATTTAAATATTCCTTCAGCTATGAGAAGAATGTGTGTCGTAATAAACAAATAAATACCGAATCATTCTAAACAGGTAAAAAATGTCTTCCGCTTTATCACGTGTCGCTACATCTATCACATATTATTACTATTATTTTATTTTATTGCTACGTGTAATTATAAATATAAATTTCTTAACTTTTTTCTGCACATCCGCTTAATAACCTGTCGCTTTCAGTTTGCTATTTATTACACGATTTATAAAGCTTGTTTTATTCAATTGTTATACATTTATATGATATTTTCTCATTATGTTTATTATATGTTACGTCATTTCCTTTTTCATCTTTATATCTTGCACAATTTATTATTTTTTATGCAGCAGATAAAGGGTGACAATTATGCATGCTCAGGTACGCGCGTGTGAATAATAACAAAGACTCGCAGAAAGTGTCTAAAGAACAGCAAGATAACGTGATAACAGGAAGGACTGTCATCCGCACGTTGTCTGCGTGATCTTGTGCCGGTTTAGAGAAGTCACGTCACATACAATTGTAATACAGAAATTAGTCACGGAGGCTACGGTCAACGTGACGCTACAAATTCTTTCAATGAAGAAAGAAAGAGAAGAAGAACGCTCCAAAGCATTTTTAGCGTCACGTTGTATTGACCGTAGCCGGAGTCTCATCGTGGTCGACGGTAAGCGGGAATTTAGATTTCCAGGCAGACAGAGCGCAGAAAGCGAGAGCGCATTCGATACGTTGAATTGACCGAGCTTGGGGATCCCGGTGTTACGAGCGAGCCGTGGTCCGATAACACATCGTAACAGGAACCCCACTGTATGTTCATTAAGCGCAGGCAGCGAGCGTTAGGTACCGAGAAACGGTATCACACTTTGGATCAAGTGACCGAGTCGCATCGGCCCGCCGCGATTTTATTTCGACGTTATTATCCGAAGAAAGAAAAGGGAAGTCGTGCCGACGGAAATTCTCCATTTACTCGATCATTTACCCGGATACGCCGCGACGAATAACACGAATCAGTGAATTAGCGCGAGTCACTTGCGTTAAATAACGATCAGGAATGTATGGATTGTAATTTAGCACTCATTTCCAAATCGTCGTTTACGACTGTACGCTAAATTCGTCGTTGAAAGCAGAAGAAGGAAGATTATGGATAAAAATTTTTGATTTTAATTTGCAGTTCTCTGCTGGCTCTTTGTAATCTCCATTTTTGTGAAATAGTGGGCTTGATATGTAGCTATACATGTTCTCCCGATCTAGAACTAAGATTTCCTGAAAATCGCGAAGGCGTTGAGTAGTCAACGATTGAAAGTCAACAGCTTTTTGCAAGCTGAGCTTCAGACGAGCGAACGACCAAACAAAACTGTCACCAGACTTCAGCAGAATGTCAATACGAGTTTTAATCGCTAAGATACACGTGGAAAAGTTTCGATAAATGGTAATCAAATGACAATATTTTTGCATTAACTTTCCATGTAATAATTCAAGTAATTTCTTTAAATCGACCGTGACTGACAATATATAATGTCTTTCCGATATGAACATTGAAAAACTGTGAGCCAACTTGGTTTGTCAGATTCACACAGCACTTTTTCGGATTAATTTTGACCATGGGTTTTAGTCAGTTGATGTAATTTCTAAATTAAATAGTTTTAAATTTTTATTGCGAAAAATATTACCCCAGCCAGGGTAATTGCCGCAATAAAAATTTAAAACTATTTAATTTAGAAATTACATCAACTGACCAAAACCCATGGTCGAAATTAATAATGCCTCGATGATTGATCCGAAAAAGTGCTGTGTGAATCTGACAAACCAAGTTGGCTCATAGTTTTTCAATGTTCATATCGGAAAGACGTTATATATTGCCAGTCACGGTCGATTTAAAAAAATTACTTGAATTGTTATTCTATACTGGCGAAAAAAATTTATTATTCTGTTTTCCATGTAATGTATAAAAGTGACTCTTTTCATCTGGCACTTAAATATTTAGCACTTGAAATTCTCCCAAGCAACAATCGCGAGACCAATTTCCGCGCGAGTAATGCCTCGCGTCTGGCTACATCTCTCTCTCTTCTCCGAGTGCGAATGTACCGGGTGGGACGAGAGGAGGGCGCAGAACATGCGCATGGAGGATACACAACATCATAAAGGACTGGTGTGAATGCAACGTGGGGGCTTGCGGAGAGACCAGAGGTGGGCAAGAGACATTGACGCATAATGCGAAACCCAGTCGAGCGCGGTAGGCCTGACACGGCAGTGTTGCTCTTACTCGCTGATCCTGGAAAAGTAAGAGCGGGGCTTGTTACCCGCATTCAGTGGATACGCGACCAACTGTGCCACGCAAAGGTGCTTCGTCGGCGAATTTGCCAGCGAAATTTCGTCTCTCACTTCCGATGGATTGTGACGATCGAAAGGACTAAACGAATCGGAATGGAAATCGTGTAAAGCGTATTCTAAATGCAAATTGTTTTTGAACGCGTATGTCGTCGAGGGATCGTGATTTGAACTTCAACAGGCATCTGAGAAACATCTGCAAAGTATCTGAAATATTGTGAAGTCTCTAGTGATACTTTTGGATATTTTTTGTCTCTTTCCAAAAGCTGTTTTATCATTTTAAC
The DNA here is from genome assembly GCF_030848805.1 of Temnothorax longispinosus. NCBI lineage: Eukaryota > Metazoa > Arthropoda > Insecta > Hymenoptera > Formicidae > Temnothorax > Temnothorax longispinosus. The sequence goes on from NC_092366.1 coordinate 4,528,139, forward strand.
GATTAGATAAATGCTAAAAGCATTTGAGATTCTTTTAGATAGAACGTTACAGCCTTCAGAATTCTTGTTGTTTAGCATATTTGTTTTGTTATTCCCTGCTTAGGTTCATTTCTATCAATGCAGATTGACTTTAATTTCAGTTTAACTTACTTTTTATCTTCTTTTAGTTCTAAAAATTAGAAAAAGTTGAAAAGTGTTAAATCAACATTAAAGTTAATTAAGTATTGGCAGAGATGGACTTTAGTAATTGATATTTGAAAACTATTTCTTCAACGAATAGAATACTGGTATAAGTTTATTTTCCACAACTTTATGCTTGAACTCTCGATTCTCAATTCGCATTAACTCGCGACGATTTTAATTCCTAGGATTGGATTAATAAGAAACGTTGATTAACGTTTTTTTACTCGCGATCATCGTCCAATATTACAAGCTTCAGTTTCCTGAAACTGTATCTTAGACGTGAGCGGAAATCACGAAGGACAAAGAGAGACGGAGAACACGAGGGGGGAAAAAAGAGCGTTCGCGTTCGCGAAATATTCCACGTTGTTATCTCGCGTGTAACAGGAGTGGTTATTTAACCATACCGTTCGCCGGAGAAAAACAGTGTCACCCAGTAGTTCCTAGCCGCTCTAGATCATGCATTAACGCGTCATTAAGAGCCGCCGTCGTCTCTCTCTCTCTCTCTTCTCTCGTGTCACGACCCCCCCTGCGATCACGATTGTATACGTATACATCTTCCCGCTCAGTTGATGACGAGCTCGCTGACGCGAAAAGGTCGTTCGATTTTATTTTGCGGATTGCTGTCGTTGAGGATATAGAATTGAAGTTGAATTAAATATTAACGTAGGATAAAACGAACGACAAGAATCAGTATTGAATACTAATAACGAAATAATACATTCACGCGTTAATAATAGCAGTAAGAACAAAAAAAAAACAATTCAAAATACGATCCTGGATTTTCGTGTCTTCGTGTCTTCAGATCAAGACTCGTCGAGAAGATTAGACAAAGAGGAGAATTGAAATCCTGCTGAGCGGACTGCAAGCAAAGCGAGTGAGTCATCGGCGAAGGTTCGACTATACGAGAATGAGACACTTCACATGCTTGCTGACACTGGGCGCGTTGGTTGTGGCAGCCTTCGCCGCGATCAAGAATGACGCGTCGCCGGTCGACTTGGCCAGGCAGACTTTGTTAAACCTGGAGAAGGAGCTGAGGACCGATCTGGCCAATCAACAGAAATGGACGAACGTCGAGGCGCGGGATAAGTACCTGCATCTGATCAAGGCGTACAAAAGATTCGGCAACCAGTTGGACGAGCGATTCCCCCGGGATCGGGAGAGCTACCTGAGCTCCTTGGACTCCCTGTGGCTTTGGGCCCGGGCCCAGAACGAGATCGAGAGCGTCAACGGCCTGTACGGGGTGTTCCGGCAGATGCAGCGTGAAATTGTCGACCTGAACGCGCCGGTCAACGCGAAACAGCTGACGAATTTCGCCGAGACGATCCTGCGGGATCCGAACGCCGCAATCCCGAGAGCGCTCGACCGTATCGCGACTCTGATTGTCAACGAAAAGTTGTTCATCGCGGCGTATCAGGTACCTAAACAGGCGGCTGCAAAGATTGTATTTCCACGGATGATATTTTTCAGAGAAAACATTTTTTTTTGTCCTCAAGATACGGTCTTCTCTACGGTCGTCTCTATTGGAGCGAGATAAATACTTGTTTACAGCAAGCAGATACTAATAACTTAAGGCTTTTAGTCGATTACTTAAAGTCATTTTTAAAATGCCCGTGTGTACGCATCGAAGGTCCAAGAAAATTCGTGGCGCCTGCGGAGAATTTAAAATATCACAGAGCGATGCGTTCATTCCTGATCGCAAAATAACATAGTATTCGTCTTCGAAAGGTTTGCAAAGTATATTCTTGTATGTGCAGGAAGCGTCGAACCAAATGTGCAATGAGATGCAATCGTCGCAGCAACTGCTGTACAATTTGTATAATGCCGTAGCGCTGACGGAGATCAAGGGTTACACTATGATTCAATTCTCATATATGCTATTACGTCTGTTTGATGAAGGTACGTGGTACCGACGATCATACGTTTAAATATACGGCGTCCTACATACAGTATTTTCGTCGCGCGGTCTGCACGGAGCGATTGAGATCAATCTTCTTTTTCGCGAGCTTGTGAATGAAATAGATTGCATATAGATGTCACAAATTAAAACTTGAAGCTGATAACAATTTGTAAAGACACTCTCGATGTTAAAGATTATAAATTTTTGAAGTATCTAAAAGGCTAACGTTTATGTTTATATTTATGTTTCTGTTCAGAGTTTAAACTCAGAAGTCAAATATTTACACGCTTAACGACCATGGATACTTTAGAATAGAACTTTGCTTCATGTCTTGTTATATTTTGTTATGATATTATGGTATATTACGTTGTGTTATGTATACAAATGTATACGTTACACAATGTATACATTTTACATAACACAACGTAATACGAACCAGAAGCCATCTAAAATCGGGAAATTGACAAAGATAAAAAAATAAATGAGATAATAGTAAAAAAATTAGCTGCACGCGTCGCGAATCGAAAAAGATAGTTGAATGCGATTATCGATTCGAATATATCTAATCCTTATAAATCTTTTAAATACAGGCATTAACTTTAACGAGGAAATACAGACGCTGAAACATCAATACGCGATAAGGACATCCGAGACGTTGAGAGCCGTGAAAACCGCGATGGCCTTTGCCCCAAGAAGTCTTTGGAGATGCGATCCGAATGTGCACAAGTTAGGTAAAATCTTCTAAATAAAGATAATTAAATTATACAGATATATACGTCGCAAAGATATCGATAGTTTATATATGATTTGCAACTGGATGTATATAGTTTTGCATACACGTTACCGGTTTTTATTTAGATGAAACCTATACCGAGTTGAAACAACTATTCCAAGGCTTTATCGTAAACGAAGTGGATTTAAACACCCATGCCACGTGCAAAGAGAACTGCGGTTATTATGGATACAGTAAGGTGTACGGTTGCTATCAGAATCAATTTTGCGCGAAACAACGTCAATGTAATGGAAAGATATTGAATTGTGAATACATTGATTCCGACATGTGGATCTGCCCCTCGGTAAGTGTTATTTAATAAACATATTCTGTTCGAAGAATTGGAAACTAAAACGACTAAAAAAAAAGCAATCCCGAAAAAATTATAAATTGTGCACTGCTAAAAAGTAAAAATTAAATTGTACAACTCAGAAAAATAATTAATTGTAAAATTAAATTTAGAATCGAAGGGATTAAAATTAAAATACAAAAAATTAAAATGACAATAAAATTAGAATCTCAAAATTTAAAAAATAATTTATTAGGAAATAGAAAAAATATCTTGAATAAAACACTACGGATTTAAGGAACCTATTCCGCACTTAAAAAAATAATGTAACGTAATAATTTATCAATCACTAATTTAAACTTTTTCGCATTCTAGGACAGAAACAGTAGTAGGCGATACGATTATATCGACTATGAAAATGGTCTTCATTATGGAAACGCAAAGTCGTGTTCCAGAGATACGTTTAAAGTCGACAGCTGGTGGCGATGGCTTTTCTGGCATTGCAGCTACTGTTTTTGCTACTGCGACGATCAAAATTCGAGTTCCGACCGATATTTCAGTCTTCGATCCGTCGTGTCCGATATCTCGCACAATAAGTAAGAATAGCAAATAGCTTGAGTAATAGCTTGAGTAAAAGATCAACAGAACGAATCAAATTTAATAAGATTAATAGAATTCATAAAATTCAATAGAACGTAATAGTATCAATAGAAAGTAATTTATATCAAAGATGAGTTGAAGGTATAACACCTATTTACTTACAGAGTCATAACGGGAGTGAGATTGAAGAAGATAAACCGAGTTATTCATATACAAATTCAAGAGGGTCAGTTACTTCCACGTGGGGCGATTAATGCATCCACAATCGAATGGCAATCAGTCGATGCCTTTTCAATCATGGATCCTCACATTATAAACGGCATCGACTACCATACAATGGTATGGGAAAAACGCGCTTTGGACCTCGACAATCTGTTGTCATTGCAAGATCATCTTTTGACAGGTAAATGAAAAAATCTTTTGAAATCTTAGTACGTAAATTTTATGCGAATGTGCAACGCGCATTTATCTGATATAAAATATAAAGCGTTCTTTAAAAAAAAAATTCGCTAAACATCATAATATTTAAAATCTGTTTCAGGTATCCGGTTCCGAATGGTTGGTAGCCGCCTGAATTTGGAAATAATGATATCTCCGTTTAACTTCACATCCGGATTGTTAATTCAACCTAAGGAAAAGAGCTTCTGGCACAGCAACGACGTTACTAGCAGGTGAGGTTTACTCCCTTTTTAGCATGGCAGAGAGACTTGATTTTTCCGCGCGCGATAACGCTGTCCGTTGATCGTATATCTATGATTTTTAGAACCGAGTTGGCATACACCGAACCCGACATACCGATTCGCAATTCCTTGCCGAACGTACCAGACTCCGGGGAGAATCAATACTTGAACTTCGCACCGAGCGATCGACGCAAGGACGCCGCACAAAGCACGATTCCCTTCATCGACGTTCAACCGGTCACCCCGAATCCGCCGGTACCGCTCTCAGGCGCCGGTATCTTTCACAAGGGTCGAAAGGGTTCGGGCGGATTCGTCGCATTGAAATTGACCACCTACGATTTCGCGCCCCACCTACAGATCGATCTGCCACCGGCACCGCCGGTTCTCGAAAGTCCGAATGAAATAAAAGCTTCGTAGAACCTTTCGTGTTTTTTGAATATTTTATCGAAATAATGATTAAAGAACCTGTGATTTGCCAAGGACCTCAATATACGTATCGAGGTAAAAAACGAAGATATGTATCGAGTTATTGCATACGAAATGTGTTAACACTTTCAAATGTTTCAGCTGTAGAAAAAAATTGAATTTTTTAAATAAAGCACGAAACAAAAAAAAATAGATATTGGAATTTATCTAACATTCGAGATACAAAACATAATCTTTTATTATCTTTAACCCTTTCCATTCTTAGATTCTATTTTACATTCGATCGAAGTGTCATTACGAAAATGACTTCTAATTCCGAGTAATCTTTTTTAACTACGTATACCTTGTCTCCTTGAAAATTACTTAATTTGAAAATGCAGAATCTCTGACGTAAAACCGACATTTCTTATGCAATTAACAATAATATTTAAGTCTTGTACTCTCTGTAATATTACGTATAGGTTTTTTATTAAACTTGTTATACTCATTATTAATTATCTCTCAGTAATATTAGTGAAAACTTTTTTAAGATCTACGATATATTTAACGAATCTCATATTGAATTTAGAAATATTGTAGATAAATATTTGTGACGGCACAATGCTGCCGTTTTCTTTGCAGTGCGATTTGGTTACCATTCAAAAATATATATATACACACACATACATATATAGCAGATTTAAGAAATTCCAAAAGATTATGATGTAAGAAAATATTTCATTTTAGATTTAAGATTAAGATTAGAAAAGAGTATCGTGTACAATGATTTTTTTTACCATATCGCGACTTTATGTAAAATTGTATTATAAACCGTCTCTCAGATTTAGTTTATAATTTCATAATGGACATTATTTGAAATTTTCGTAACCAAGTTCGTAATATTTTTGTACGTAATATTGTACGTCGATCAATTTTTTCTTCAGTTTTTCTTACGTGACAATTAATGTATATGTCTTTCAAAATAAATTGTCATAATGACGAAGTCTATATCTGCATATGTGCTGACTGTTTGGAAGTAATGTATCATAGATATGCATGAAGTCGACAAGAAATCCCCATATTCATCTCGAGACCATTAACCCTTTGCGGGCCAAAGTATTTCAATCATATTTCTATTAATCTAATTATTTAAATAAATAAACAGTCTGATCGAATATCAAATAATTCGTATATTGGTGCAAAAGACCTATAAGGAGCATTACAATAAGAAATTAAAGGTCTTCGGTTTTAAGAAAACTCGAAAAGCTGCTTTTGACAAGTTTTGGATTGTGCGTCCGCAAAGGATTAATTAAAACGGAAAGAAAAATGTGCACTCACCTGTACTCGCAGCGGATGCATCATGAGGAGATGTAGCATATCCGTGGGCGGCAATAATTCGTGCAGAGTTGCTCCTTGCTGTCGGATCGCTTGGCACATGAACACCGCGAGATACCGATGAAGCGGTAGATGAAACGATACTTGCAAACTATCACTCTGGGGGAAAAAAAAACAAAAACAATGAAGAAGAACGTATAAATTATAAATGCATTGGGGTACAATGTAACATGGAAAAGAGTTGCACTCACCACATTCGGATCCGTATAATTCACGGCATCGAGCCAATCCTGCAGGGCTGTGAGGCAGAAGCTGAGCACTTGTCGGCTTAATGACGCACTTTCAGGCCCACGGAGATGCGACACCAAGGCCCACATTGGATACGCGCTGGCTTCCAGCTCGGCGCTGAACGCCGCGTAATACGTGTTGGGCTCGAACTCGACGTGCTGACTTAACTCTCTCTGATTGACATTCATGCCTTGAAACATAGACAGGAAGTCGAACCACATTTCTAGGAGAGTATTATCGCTCATAAATCTAACGGCGACCGGCTTATGCGAGAGCACGTTGTTCAAGTCGGAAACCAATGGCCAGTAACAGTGCTCCTTCATCACTTGACGTCCGCAATCCACGACATAATGGAAGTTCTTATCTGGATCTGAAATACAAAAATAAATCTTCCTTTCAATCTTACTGCTCCATTTGAATTTACATTTTAAGTCTATTTTTATTTCATCTTAAAAAAAAAACTCATACGTACCATGCAAGGTATTTTGAATGAGTATTTTGCTCATCATGTATTTTAAACTAATAACCATAACGTGTAATAACTTCAATTGATCAACCATCCTTAATGCCAGCTTCTCGTTACTAAACAGCTGAAAAGTATAAAAGTTGACGATTAATACCAAAAATATAAAGAAAACGTAAATGAAAATTTGCCATACATGTTATTTCTTAAAACAAGGTAAATACCTGTACGCTAACGTGCACAACTCTATTGCTCAACGTGTCGGGATCCGTGGAACGTTCGAGCATCATTGAGATCCTGCTGTAGTGTAACACAAAGGCGCGAGTTAAAGCCTCCTTGTAATCGGGATCCGGCAACATGTTCAAGAGCAGACAGACCAATTTCTGTGGAAACTCGTAAGCAACGGTCCAGAACATCAGTTCTTCCAAGAATGTGGTGTGTTCTAAGTGCTCTTGAAGTGACACGCATTCTATTAAAAAAAAAATTCATAATCATGTCATTAAGTCGAATATACTAGTGCAAATTATTTTATTGTAAAAATCATTACTGATAACAAAATTATCGTGAAATTGTCCATATTGCAATTATTTACCTTTATATTCGTCCGGAGGTTCGGGATTTGGTAGCGATTTCACAGCATGCTGATATATTTTGTTGCTATCTTGACAATAGCTGTCGTACTCCGATTGTCCCGTTAATACGGAGGGATCCATGAGGCCTCGGTACTTTTGCGGATTCGTGAGAGCTGACGTCATAACGTGCCTCATTAATGCGCCCATGTTGTTCAAGTCGAGCAACATGGTCAAGTAAGCGTCTGCCTCGTGTATAGCACCTCTGTAATCTGGCACCCCCATTTTACTGAAAATAAGCAAAACAATAATCAATCATTAAAATTATTATTATTAACATATATTACAATTTTATTCCAATATTCTTCTGAATTAATCTACGTCTTAGAATTAAAAGTCTAAGTAAACAGATCTAAAAAAATTTTGTTTCTAAGATATGGTCATTTTAATTCTAAGCAGCACAAATTATGCAATTTTAAGATATCCATACTCCGAAATATGCATATCAGTTTACATCATGTGGGGAGAGAGAGAGCAAAAGGTCTTTTACATTCTAAGAGTTCAGATGTGTTTAAAGAAAGACCTACTTTGTGCTTCAAACTCATCACTCAAGAAGTCGATAATAACTTTCCGCCGGAGTATAATGTAATCAACGTACCAATTTTCACGTAAATGTTGTATAAGTCGAAGAATAATTCTGGGCATCATCGCCTCGGCTACGCACATCAGATTAGATGGTGCGACTGATTTATTTACAGCAGCGTTTGGCCCGTGCCTATCACAAAATCTGTAAGACAAAAAACGACAGTCAGCGATAAAGAAAAATAATTCATAAAGTATTCGATAAAGAATTGCATAAAGAAATCTGTGGAAATATCCCTGAGACAAATCTTACAATGGAGAAAAAGGGAGAGAATTAGTAATGTTTAAAGAAAATTGAAATTTTCTCGAAATCAACATGATTTCAGTATATCCCGCAGATTTCCACTATTGCACGGAATGTACTCGTGTTAATCATCTTACCCAGTCTCCTTCATCACAGACGTATCGCCACAGTCGCATGCACCACCTGCTTGGCTGAGAAACATGTTGAAGTCGTGACGATAGTGATTTCCCTTCTTGAAACACTCGGTACACAAGGACATACAGGGAGATATGCCGCATGTGCGACAGCGATACGCTACAAAGTTTGGTGTCCATACCAGACCGCAGGTGGTAGCATTATCATAACTGCGTACTGAAAAAAAAGTAAGAATTTAATTAGTAAACAAAAGCACAGTTCTAATTTACTGTCATAATACAATTATTGCCGCTTCGGAGTGTAATTTTACAATGTACATTTCTGTAATTGTCATCAAGTTTCTAAATGTTTTCGCTATTTTATTAAAGTATATTAATAAAATTAATCTGTAAAAACTAATATGAGAAAAAAAATACTTTGCTTTCAGAAAGAAAAAGACTATTCTGAGGAATAATTAAATTCTTCTTAATATTCTATAGTTTCTATGCACAGATATGAATAGTAATAAGTAATCTAAATGATGTAATTATAAGTTGCTTAACATATTTCTTACTTATATACGTATAATAACAAATTTATAAAAATTAATGTTTCAATGCATAAAAATGCCCTTATGTAACAGTTTGGAACAGAAACTCAATGTGATTTTTGTAACACACAAGTTAAGCTAACGTCATCGACTATAGTTGCAATTCTATACTTGTCTTCTTGTGACTATATGTTTATCTGAAAAATTAGTGCTGCCAAATACGCAAATTCTGTATATTTATATCTGCGCGTACAGTTTATAAAACTGCAACATTGCAAATAAGGTATACGAAGCGAAGTGTGAAAACATTTATTATAATAAGAAATATGAGCACACCTATAACTGTAACCAGTAGTAATTCTTCATATTTACATAATTTTGTCTTAAGATTGCATTATTTTGTTGTAAAATTAACTACGTTTACAAGTTCTTTCTATATCTAAACGTTGCGGAAAATTCATAGGACAGTGGACAAAACACCGATAATTAAACCATTATATAATAATAGTTATAAATGTTTCTATCAAATAAAAGACGTTTAAAAAGAATGACAGCGAATTTATGCAAAGTTTCAAGATATTTCGATAGAAGAAAAAGACGTTCTTAACGTCCAGGAATTACTTTTTTTAAACAGATACAAAAAATTAATTATTTACCCAGCAAAATCTTGTTCTCATGAATTTTATTAGTCTCTAGATGAGTCCCCGGCCTCGGAAACAACTAATTTTTAATTTTTGTCTGCACATTTCACACAGCCTTTAAAACATTTTAATTTTGTCAGTATTATTCATTCCAATGTTTCACCTTTCTTTTCAAAGTGGCTTTAGATTTGTGATTATAATGGGCAAAATACATTTACCCAATAGGTCAAAAAGTGGAGTAGTATAAACAATACCAGATATTTCCAGAGTCAACGGTTTATCTGAGAAATTAAGAAATCAAAGGTTTGCTTAACGAAAATTATAGCATTCTGAGGTATCATTGATCTCTTACAGTTCTGGCTATTTTCCATATCTATTTGACCACATAACGCGTTATATAAATTTGACCTTAACTCTTTTAGGCACTCCATATACGATATCGTAAATTAAATCTTTATTATTTATTGTAACAAAAATCGAATGCTAAATTGCTGTTTGTAAAAATAATTTTATCGTTTTCGATTTTCTGACGCTACTTATATAAATTCCAAGTAAAATGTGTCAGTTAAATTCTGATTATAACAAAAGTATATAAATTTTCTCAACGAGAGTCGATAAATATTACACGATATTAGCAATTTGTTTCGAGCTGCAAGTAAACATTTATCGCAAAAATGATCCTGTTCCACCTGCTGTGTCGACACTTCGGTCATTCAAAAAATAAAATAACAAACGTCAACAACAGACAGAAGCCTTCTGCAAAACAATGCACATGTTTTGCAGGATGCATATTCTGTATTAACAAAACTATGTTCCTCGTATTAACCGCTTCGCGTTTACCTATTTAACAATAGAAACATTATTCATAGAGCTATTAAATTTCGTCACAAGCCACGGGTATTCTGCCCGCCGTCGCAGGACCATTTCATCGCTGATATCCACCTGTACTGGCGAACTCGTCGGGTGTCCGGCCGCCAGCCATGAGCCACTTGCACCAGTCGATGGTCTCCCAGTCGTCGATGGGCTTGCTGGGATTCAGCAGGACGTCCAGCAGCTCGTTGAGGTACTGCGGACAGCCGCCGGTGTCCAGGCCAGTGGTCAGGCTGATGTAGGCCGCCGCTCCGCGCTTGCCCTTGCCCATCAGCACCTGGACGTCGGGCGACGTGCTGGTCGAGGTCGAGGCCATCCTGACCCCGGTCGTCGTCTTACACTTGGAAAAAGACGTCGTCGCCTTCACGATCTCCTTATATAGACCCGCTCGGAGACTGTTTTTTTCCTTTTTTTTTTTTTTTTACTTATTTTTGAGGGAGGGTCCGCGGACCAGGACCAAACGCTCGGTCAGTGGCCCCATATCAGCAGCGAGAAAACGCCGCTCCTCCCGATCCGGAGAACACCGTTGTCGTCGTCGTCGTCGTCGCCGTCGTCGTTGTCGCGGCCGTGACCGACGGCATGACGAAGTCGGCGACTCCGAGCTCGGGGCTCCCCCCCTACCCGCCCCCTTCCCGTTAACGTTAACTGACGTTAACGTTCACGGCGCCACGACGACTTGAACGCACGGACGATTTCCTCAGCCGCCTCCGCTTCGAGAAGAACGAGACACCCGCGGGGGAGGGAGTGTGCGACGATTGCACCCGGTTAACGAAACTGATCGCGTCCAGCGGGCGAAATCGCGCCCGTTGCGACGAGACGACACGACACGACACGGCACGGCACAGCGCGGTATACAGCGACGGTGACGATACAGGGCGAATCGCGAGACGAGAGGACGAGACGAGACGACACGGACACGAATGCCACGCGAGAGGAACGAAGCAATGTATCGGCGGATCGACGATCAACGATCGCGAGAACCGTACCGATCGACCGTCTCGCGGAGAAGGATATGAAGAGACGAGGAAACTGATGACCGAAAAGCGATGTGGGACTTCAGACACTCAGACAGTCCCACTGGCGCGTCCACTCCGATTTGCTACGAGCAGTACGAGCTCGACGATCGCTGACCGGTCTGCCTTATCGACGTGGTGAAGTGAGGCGAGTCGAGTTATAAGGGTCGGTGCATATGGTGCGTTTTCTCAGAGTTAAGGCCGGCGCGCAAAGGAAACTTGAGCGGTACGCGGGATCGACCAATTGCAGCCGAGAATTCTCGACTGTGACTGCCCGACTGGTCGATTCGTTCACTGATTTATTAAGGCTGCGGTCCACTTGACGCTACAAATGCTTTACAGCGTTCTTCTTCTCCTTCTTTCTTCATTAAAAGAAAAGAGAAGAGGAATGCTTCGAAGCATTTGTAGCGTCAAGTGGACCGCAGCCTAAGGTAATTCAGGGCAGTGAAAGCAGCAGATGTCTGATGGCTAAATAGAGAGTCTCGAGTCCTAGAACTCTATTTGTAGCCAATCTACGATCTGCGACTTTCATGCCAGAATTTCACTAATGCAGGTCAATGCGAGTCGTAAGTCGTGAGTCGTAGAATGCCATCACATGATTGCGTTCACGACTCACGACTTTATGACTCAAGTACGACTTTACGATTCTTCGAGCTCAAGGAGAATAATCAACCGTGATTGGTCTATTTTCTTACGGCCTTACGATTATGACTAAGGCCCGGTGTCCACGATGCAAGAACTGTACAAGAACTCCAAATTTCGGTTTAAGCCAATGAAACTACTACTTTTCTGTAAGAGCTGCAAGTTGATTGGCTTAAACCGAAACTTGGACACAGTTTTAGCATCGTGGACACCGGGCTTTTCTGTATTTATATTTTTTTTAATATTTATCTAATATTTATCTTTAAAAAGTCACGAAGAGTGACGGCCACTTATGCTGGGTCTACAATGCGAGTCGCAAAGTCGTGAGTCGCAAGAATTGACCAATCACAGACGAATTTGAGGAGAATAATCGACTGTGATTGGTCAATTCTTGCGACTCACGACTTTGCGACTCACATTGTAGACCCAGCATTTACTATTTCCAACGTTTATGTTAACTTTCCAGGTAGCAATTAATGTCTAAAAGACATCATAAAGACATCTTTAAGATTTCTGGCATCTTAAAGACATCTTTATGATATTTAGACATTAATGCTACCTGGGTTTTATCGAAATTGCCAACTCCTATTGGCTATTCTGAGAAGTTAACGGTCGGTTAAAAGTTAATAGGAGCACGATTATTGAATTTATTTGCAATAGAAACGTGTGCGCAATCTCCATTCTTACGAAAAATCTACAAGTTGATTGGTTAAAGGTTACGTGATTGGCTCTTACTTTTAGAACCAACCAATCAACGCATAGCGTTGATAAGACGAAGGGCTGGTTTATAATAGCCGTAACCGTTGATTTAAGCCGTAATCTTTAAGAAATTGACCAATCACAGTCGATTATTCTTCTCACATTCGAATGTGATTGGTCAATTTCTTAAAGATTACGGCTTAAATCAACGGTTACGGCTATTATAAATCAACCCGAACTCAACAGTTGTGTCTGCTGAACGCGGCCATTGGTCCCCGTCTCTTTTATCGGCGAGTCGCCAATCTACCTATGTTACTTGCGCCGTGAAAAGAACGCGCGAACGTTGAGCGGGTTTGATTTCCGAGAATTCCGAGCGCTATTTCGAACCCGTGTCTTTTTCTACGCAGAAATAGCGTCGATTAATCAAGTTAAATATATACGGAAGTAAGTTTTGATTTCTATAACGTATATATCTATAGTAGATAAACTTCATTTAACGCCTTACGCACACTTACGCGTAACGAAGAAATCGTTTCGATCAAAAATCAGCAAGTCCGTGTTCGAAATTATACGATCGCTGTACGACTTGGTACGGACTTGCTTCCCAAGTAGAACAACAATTAAGTCACAATAAAATCAAAATAATGTCAAAATGATGGCAAACTGACGATGTTTGGCCATTTTATCATCATTTTGACGTAATTTTGACTTTATTGTGACTTTCTGTTCCACCTGGGTTGAATCGCGAGAGAGATCAGTAGTCTCGCGAAAATTACATTTTACGATCAATTTTCAGCAAGATGTCGGAAATGATTGAATTGAACTGGATGATCTGCAACAAGTGCTTCGCCCCGTTCTACAGAGGAAAGCGTCCCTATCACGTCACCCAGTGTGGCCATATTTCCTGCCAGAATTGTTTGCAGCAAGGTAAACTTCGAGAAAAATTTCTCGCGCGTTACGATCTATTTTCCACGATTTCAACCGTTCACCTCTTGTGGCTTTTACAGTCGAGCAGCAATGTCCGCAATGCCAGCATGGCACCATGGCGCTGGCCCTGGAAGAGCCGCTGATGCCGAAATTAATCCCGTACTTTCAGCCGTTCACCGAGATTGTGGAAATGCAGTTGATGAAAGTCAACATGTTCCGGGACAACCAGATGAAAATATTGATGCACCGCTTTACTGAACTCGTACATAAAATTCTTATCGCTTGGTTTCTCCTAGTCCTAATTTCTTACAATCTTGTACCTATAATATCGCTCCTATATTATATCTTTATATCCTTCTGAATTTTTGTATCGACGATACGCTCTAAGGATAAGAAGTACGAGTTGCTGAAGACCCGATTTTGGCCTGCACAACGCAATTTTAAGGCATTGGTGGATAAGTACACGAGCGTGAAGAACGAGAAGGATAAGCTCGAGAAGAAGCTGATGTTCTATCAGACGCACAGAGTAACTCCTCCGCAATCTGCATACCGCGGGATGGAAACGCCATCCGACTCCGGTATCTTTGTGCCGACCTCGCACTCATCAGTAGGGTAAAGTGCAAATGCTTTGAACAATGCAAAAAGGACGATCGGTACTGCATCCCCGAAGATCGGAGTAACAAAAACGGATCTTCTTTTTTTAGATTCACGTAAACTTAATGCATAAACTGCGGTCCACTTAACGCTACAAATGTTTCGAAGCAGCAATAATGTATTCCTCTTCTCTTTTCTTTCAATGAAGAAAGAAGGAGAAGGAGAACGCTTCGAAACATTTGTAGCATCAAATGGACTGCAGCCATAAAATTGCGCTATTTAATAGTATTATAAGTTTCGACAAACGGTTAATGCAACGTATCGTCATTCTGCATAATTCGAATACCTGTAAATAATTCGAAAATAAAATAATATATGATATTCGTTTTCATTGCTGTTTGTAGGTGCTCCATGGAATCGTCAGATCGTCTGAAATCCATGATCGTAACGCCCACGTTGAACGGTTCAAAATTCACCATGGACATAACGCCCATGGGATCGATTGATCTGAATAGGACAGCGCGCAGAACTGCTGATGGGTTACGTTTTCGCCGTAACCGTAAACCTCCGCAATCTATGGATTCCCAAAATATGTTATCTTAAATTGTAGTTTTATAACAAGAGACAAATTTTTTTCGTTATTCATTATACTCTTTCATAATTATATTATCTCGAGTTCGCAGTGTCACTTTATTTTATTTACGTACAAACGAGAACGCGAACTTCCGTTGTAATTAAAGATTAAAGAAATACAATCTTAAATATGTGAAGAAAAACGTAAATTATTTTTATTGTAATATGTAAAAAAAATTGTGAATTATTTTTATTATAAATTGTAGCGAAGAAATTAATTTGAGATATACGTTTAATTTAATATATTTTTTCTTATCAAGATACATTGAGTTTTTTGTTTCTTATCACTTTCACATTCGCAAATCAGGTACGTGATGTATAGTTGACAAGAACGCAACATAGATTTCGATATATTCTAAAACTTTTATTGGTCATTTCAGATATATACATATTACATAATCTATTATTCATTCTTCAGACTTATGCGTCTATCATAGATATGATACCCAGATTCGAATTCGCATTTGAATCCACACTTTGAATTTAAAGCGACATTCGATCGATAAAATAGGCACAACCCAACTCGGGTTGGGTTGAAAGTTGAAACCCCGCGGCCCAATCGAAAACGCTAAATAAGATGGCAGCAATGCGGAGTTCGCAATTACGCGCATGCGTAAAGAGACCCTATCTGTCTAGCACCCTAGCGACGCTGGCTTGCCTCCTTTTTACGTTCACGTGTAATCGAGCGTGCACGGTGCCGCGGTAAATAAATTACGAATCGCAGGTAATCTATCGCGATGAGATCCATCGATTTCGCGTAAACGCGACGAACGGCGCGTTGAATCCGTTTACGTATCCCGGCGATCGTATTTAACGATCAGAGCCAAGCGTTCGCGTGATATCGAGGCGCGAAGTGAACCGGTGCAACCGTCCCGTCGCTCCTCATCGCACAGCTGTTTCTTCTTTCAAATTGCGAAAAAAGTGTGTCCCGTGAACACGATCGTTACGCTTATAATCGAAGGATCTTATTAAATTCACCCTTTTCATGTGTCGTGCGACAATTATGTTCATTGTGTCTTTTTACAAAGTTTAGGTTAGGTTAGCTCTCGTTGTGAGAATCTACGAATGAAAGTGCAATGTCTGCATTTGTGTAGCATCTAGGCTGCGGTCCACTTGACGCTACAAATGCTTTGAAGCGTTCTTCTTCTCCTTCTTTCTTCATTGAAAGAAAGGAGAAGAAGAATGCTTTGAAGCATTTGTAGCATCAAGTGGACCGCAGCCCTAGTTGTACGTTGTAATCATTTTTCACGTGGCCGATGATAGTTTTTGAGAGTTAAAATCCCTGTAGGGTCTATACACTTATCGAGAGATGATGCATTGTTGCATGTGTAAATATGTGTATGTTGCTTGACTGATGCTTAGGACGTTTGGTTTTTCAGCCATGGTGCGTATGAACGTTCTCAGCGACGCCCTGAAGTCCATCAACAATGCCGAGAAGCGTGGAAAGCGGCAGGTGTTGTTGAGACCCTGCTCCAAGGTGATCGTCAAGTTCTTGACCGTCATGATGAAGCATGGTGAGTGAGAATCCAGGGTAATTCGCAGGGTATTTAATTATACGTTCTCATACAGCACAGATTGTTGCAGAAAGCTTCCCGAAAGGTTTCAAAGTTGCAGAAAGCTTCCAGAAAGGTTTGAAACCTTTCTGCACGGGGATTCTCTGACTCCTTAACGACAGTTTCGGTATTGTTGCGCAGGTATTATATATGGTAAAAAAGCTGCGCAACGATACCGAAACTGTCGTGAAGGAGTTAGAGAATTCCCGTGCTGGAAGCTTTATGCAACAATCTGTGCTGTATGGGTTGCTTTCCTTATACTTGTGTATACAATAATTCATGTATACATAATTTTTATGAACGTTGCTTCTACGATTTATAGAAACATAGAAAGAATTGTATCTCGTTGTTCTTTTCATGAGTTATAATGATAGATTTACTTAAACGTAACTCGCTGTTGAATGCAGGATACATTGGAGAGTTTGAAATCGTGGACGACCACCGCAGCGGGAAGGTAGTGGTGAACCTTACCGGAAGGTTAAACAAATGCGGCGTTATCTCACCTAGATTTGACGTACCTATCAACGACATTGAGAAGTGGACCAACAACCTCTTGCCTTCTCGACAATTTGGGTAAGTGCTTATCTATATGTACAATATTTGACAAATCTTTTACATTTGCCTTGTGAATCAAGAAATAAATTTGTTCTTATTTATTTCAATAATTTGACGAAATAAGTTACGTGTACAATAACATAGTACGTTATAATAAACTGGAAGAAAATTTAATAAGGTATACTTAAAAATTGCTCGGCTCAAGCAAAAAGTACGTACGGAGTTATAAAATTAATTATTATTACACAGCACCGATATCTTAACGTACACGTCTCAATTCAGTTTTAAAAAGGAAACAGTTATACAATACATATTTATTCATGTTTATATCTCAGATACGTCGTGCTGACAACTAGCGGGGGAATTATGGATCACGAGGAGGCCAGGAGGAAACATCTTGGAGGAAAAATACTGGGATTTTTCTTCTAACTTTTTAGTTAAGTAAATAAAAGTGTAAAAACAAAGATGTACGTCTAAGAGCAATCTCTCGATGAAAACCGAATGTTCCACTGAAATTTTTACTCCATAACTCCGCAACGTTTTTAAAGCATGCTTTTAAAACGGAGAGTTTTCACAAGCTGCGGTTTTTCCCCACTCGGAAAGTTCCTCGTTCGTCTTTTATCGTTGATTCCGATGTTGTAGTTAGATTGGCTTGCCTCGCTCGTCTTATTATGTCCCTGAAAAATCGTTTCGCATAATCATCGTTACATATCGACTAATTGCACGAGAAGACATTTGATTACCGGGAGCAGAAAGGAGGAGGAGAATCAACGAGGCCGTCGCGAGTCAAGATACGTCTGTCCAGGAGTCGGATCAGATGTTCATACGGATCGTCGGGTCGGCGCAGCAGGAGCTCGCCGAGCAGGGAATCGACGAGATCGTGAATCTCTTTTCGTTTCAAATAGGACACCGCCTCTCGTTCCCGCGTGTTTTGCGCGTGCCCGTCGCACGTTCCTCGTTGCTCCGAAGACGAGCTCGAACGATCCTCCATCCTGCCTCCTCTCTCTTCGTCGTCATAGATTCGGAATTTTAAATAATCGCGAGATAAACAAAAACATCCGGAAGCTTTTTAATCGTCCAATGAGATGGTAGAATCGTTGCCCTCCCTCCCCGGTAATCTCATTTAATTTAATTTTTGGATAAAAAAAAACGCAATGTTATTAACTCGGAATTGCCAACCTGCCGAGAAATAAATTATCCTAGATAGATCATCGATTCCAGAACTGCCAATGTGGAAAACAAGTTCCCCATGATTAAATGATTCGTGGGAATAGGAGAAATCTGCCGTATCGGCACAACCACTACCGTGTGGTCGTGTTGACGTGTTGTTCAAGGACGGTGTATACCCGCGGATGGGAGTAAATTGTCTTTCCAGTGTTCCTGTCGGTCTCTCTTAATTATTCTGTCGTCTCATCAGTCCACGTCGATCTTTAGCGGCATTTGGCGTTGATTCCGGCGCAGCTGAAATACTCGACGGGTCGAGCCATGGCATTGTCGAGATTCGGCAGCGTGGAGATGCTGAACACCTTGACTCGCGTCTCGCGCACAGGTACGAATCGTTTCTCGCAAATACACATTATTATCTCGCTCCGTTTTATGTGTAGAAATACGTGCGATGTTGCGGAGACCAGTGTGCCGCCGTCTCTTTTTTTTTTTTTGTAGTTTGAGATGTCCGTCGAAGATACTAGAAATGACGTAATCAACTACATCTAACTTGTCAATTTATCACGATTGTATCAGATAGAACGCTTTATTTATATTTTTTGAAATTATTTGGAATATTTCAGGGCATTTATAGTGCTGCAGTTGTAATTTAAATTAGCTCTTTTTTTTTTGCAAATTCCATAGACATATCGATGACTGTATGCTGGTTTTTTCCATGATATCAACAGTATTTAATTATACAATGTGTCTGAGTCCCTAATCTTTTATCGCTGAGATGTATACATTTATGAGAAATTCATAATTTGTTCAAAGATAACTTGTGACAGCTATAGTAGTTTTATCCATATGATTTTTATTACAATATTCTAGCTTATACTTTGCGAAATATATCATAACCATGGAGCATAATTGACAATTATCTTTATATTACATGTAATTCTAACATAAGATTTAATTTATATATACATCTCATTTCAATCTCATTATACCTTATTAATTTTAATTTTTAATTAATTTATTTGTTAATTCCTGCCTTAAGCCTTTGGACATACACTTTTATACATATTTTATACTTTTTTCTTGACATAAAATAACATAATAAAACAATTATAATAAAATATAATTCTTTTCTGTTCTATTTCTTAAAGTATCTTAAAGTATGATCGTTAAACATCTGAATATTTGAATATAAGTAAATCCGAGTATAAATAAAAAGTGTAAACATAAACATAAACGTTAATCTGTTAACTTCTAGATTTCTGACATTTCAACACAAATTAATTATACTATAATCTTTCCGTTATCCTATTTAGTTTTGCATTCTCCTTCTTTTTCTTTCTTCTTCTTGGTCTTGTTATACTTCATTACAATGTTTTACTCCTTTTCTTTGCACTCTTGTCCTTTCTAGGGCAAAATAATCACTCCTTACATAATAAAATCCTAACACGACATACAACACAATATGTGTGTAATATATTAACATAAATATTTAATTGTAGCATTCCTGGAGATGCAGTGTGCGACTTCAGCGGCAGTTCACCGGAAGCAGCAGCCGCTGCACCTGACCAGCGCACGTTGCTATCCAGATGCACCGACTTTGACTCTGCCGATTAACGTTTGTGACATCTTCGCCAATGAGACCGGTCGCTTCGCGCCAGAACGCGCGCGCGACATTGCCCTGTACGCTGAGAACGGCGGCAGCGCTGTCTCTGCGGCGAATTGCTCCGGATTTCCCGAGATCCGCGACGACAGCCACGTGGACTCGTACGATTGTTTCGGCGCGGTCAGCCTGAACGGCACGATGCAGAGCAACGTGCCGAAGCCGTTCTCCTCGTGCGGCAAGTCCACGCACCTTAACATGCCCGGCGGACAGTGGTCCCGCGACAACAAATACATCGCCGAGGATATGCAGCGTTCCCACTACCGCAAGTTGTCGTGTAAGGACGACCTTTGAGTGGGTTCTCTGGAGGGTAGAGGTGCTTTCCTCGTCTACGCTTTCCTAAGACTCGCATCTTTTGTGTCCCTACTGTTGTCTCTGAATCCTAGAAGATAACACGATACTTCGATCTCGGTGATCTAAATATCGAAAGACTGGAGAACGTTTAGGTTCCAATTATGGAACATATTATCTGAATATCAATATAGAAAGATTGAAATGTCAAATTAAATAAAATAATTAAATAAGATCCTTCGCGGATGATATACAGATCTAAAAACTTGATAATTCATGTAATTCGCTGGGATTCAAAGATTAACGTCCTAAAAATTTATAATATTTCCACGACAATCTAATATTACATTTGCAAAAGGACTTTATTCCCTTCCTACGTCACATCAATGTTGTACATATATTAGCACATTGGATAGTCACAAAAGCTCTGTCGAAGATTTTTATACACTTGAGGATTTGCCGATTCTTAAGTTGGATCTTCAAGGTAAATGAGAACTGAGCAAGCTTTTGTGGCCATTCGCCATCAGGAATTCACATTGGGCAAATTATATGTCGCTCAGGTACCGCAACTAATGCCTTCATAACGAGCCCGCTTTTACGAGCGACATATTGGCCAATTTGTACCATCAGAATGAGCTACTCGACCGACAACTCCAAGGCGGCTCAGAAGAGTCAGGTCGCGGTGCCGATGTCCGCAATGACGAAGAAGGAAAGATTTCGCCTAATGTTGAGGGATTATGGAAGCACCCTTCTTGCCTTTCATATCACTATATCACTGATAAGCCTCGGTGCTTGTTACACGGTGGTCATTAGGTCAGTCATACGTTCCCTGGGGTTTGTCTAAAAATCGTACCCTCTCTTGTAACTGAAATATCTAACATCGAATATTTGATATATGTATATATAACCGAAATTTTCATGCACAATCGAAGATTTCAATCTAAATCGAAAATTTAATATCAAAATGGAAAATATTTGAGCAAATTATTTGTGACAAATGATCGATTAAAATTTCTCAAGTGTGCAACTTTTGGTATACTATATATAACTAGCTTTTATTTGGCTTTTTTGTGTTAATTTTTCATATAACATGACGACTCTCAGAATAAAATAACAAAGTGAAAACGTTTCAGTTTTTCTTATCATTATTAATAAGCATTAAATTGTCATTTTATCTTTTGAGATTTATCTTGAGAAAATGTATCACAATCTTTTTTTTTCTAATAATTATAATTCTTGATTTCAGCGGGATCGATGTAACGCCGTTCGTGCAAAAGTGGACAGGCGGGAATGAACAGATAGATAGCCTGTTGAAAACCTCGACGGACTTCATAATAGCGTACACAGTTCACAAAGTGCTCGCACCTGTTCGAATAGGGATATCCTTAACCGTGACTCCACCGCTTGTAAGACGTCTGAGGAAAATGGGCTTGCTTAAGATGCCGAAACAAAAACCATCACCACCGTCACCACTAACGCCACCACCACCGCCAGCGTCCTCGTAAGAGCTCCAAGATAATTATTTCTTTTACAAAAAGATTTAGTTATTAAACATCGTATTTCGATGAGAGATGACTAATAATAATGGAGCCATTTTCAAATGCGGTGGTAGGGCTGTGAAAAGAAATTTTTAAAAGTCGCAAAAAGTGAGATTTCTCAACGAGCAGGATACAATTCCTTTTGTAAATGATATCTGTTGTATGTATTGTATAGGATAACTTGTACAAATTTAAATGAATCGATAGTTTTGATAATAGAGAAATTTTGCTATTGGATAAATTGATGTATATAGGCAAGGCTATTATCTTCTTCCGTATAATTCAAAAGCTTAAAATTTTAATACAATTTTTATCCGCACGTAAAAGGTGTAGGCATTTATATTTTGTGTTATCAACCTTTTATAAAGAAATTATTATCTGTAAATAAACGTTACGAAGATGAAACTAGTCGGCTTCTCACATATGCACCTCTCGTTTATTATATAAAGAATATAGCGATCATAAAATTTACACAATTTTATAATATCTTGCGTATGACAGAGTCTCGTACGGTCTCGCGCGTGCCATAATACATAATAAATCACGCGTATCGCATTCGTAGCACAGAATTTTCGTACACAAAAGCTCGGCAATTTCAGTTGGACGAATTCGCGGTTTGTTCGCATAACTTTGACCATGCACAACACGTCGACGTATATATATGTACAGAAATCTTTAAAAATATATTATAATACATAAGTAGAGAGAATAGAATAAAAAAATGTATATAATTATATACAGTCCGGTGTGAACCTAAAGTAGCACACTTCTTACAAGTAAATCTTACAAGTTAATCTCGTTGAGATTCCGTCGAGACGCGTCCCCGACGCTTGACATTACGGTTACTAGATGATAATACATTCGTCGCGCGGAAAAAGGATCCTTAACGAATATAGATACAAAATGCACGGCCGACAAGGGCCATCGAGTATCTCCGCTTGAGTATCATTACATCCTTTCTTTTTATGTCCCTCGGGTACTTTGTAAAAATTAAGCGTAATAGATTTCGATTCGCCATCAGTGATGTCGAGATGAAAAGATTCGGCAGTGTGAAAGTATGATCGTTAGGTTGTTTAGATTTTTTACAATGATTTCGATTGGATGCATCAGCGCGTACTGATGTAAGTTACACCGAGTTTATTATAATAAATCGATTTAATTCAAGTGCAAAAGCATGATGCGAGCGTTTTAATTGGTGAAATGTCCAAACTGCGTTCTATCAAGCAATACGGTTAACTTGTAATTTGTATTCAAGCGTCTAGTGCGTCCGACCGTTCACTATGAATATATCTTTATGTACAATCTTTAACGTGCACCAATACGCGCTGATATATTCAACTGAATTTGCTATTAAAAGTCTTAAATTCTTATTGTTAGATTATGTCGGATCCTTGGATCCGGCTAGCTGCTTTAAAAACTTTGAACACTTGATTTGTCTTGCTATAGCATTTGAGCATTTTCAACTTAAACGTAGGGACTTGAGTCGTTCGTAAGAAGAGATGAGATTACGCTAGTAAAAGAACGAATATCGTCTAATAATACTTTCGAACTCATCGACATTCAGTTCAAATAATTTACAAAGTCGTAGGTCATTACATAAAAATGTGATAAAAAAAACTTATTTGGCACACACAGAGAGCGACGAATATTAACGTATGCCTTTAAATTATTTGTAAGATAAACGTAACGCGAAGCATTATTGCAATTTTGATTCAGATCACTTTGACTGATATAAACTAGATTCTCAAAAACTAGAAAGAATGTGAAATAATGAATATTATTTCGTTCGTTTTATTATTATTCACTATATGATTTTATCATATGATGAAATAATTAACCCTTGGAAGGCGGACACCGAGATAGCCGCGTGACTCTTGTATGTGTTGCAAAACAAATGTTTACATGAAAATGTTATTTACTTGTGACTCATTTATTTGGCTATTTGTTTAGATTTAGAGCTCAAGTAGTCAAGACTCCTTGAGCCGTACAGTCTAAACAAAACAGCATGGGTCACGAGTGATCCGACGTCTGCCTCCGAAGAATTAATGAAATAATGAATGAGTGCGTATAAATTCGAGAAACTGAATTATAAAAAAACCTTTGGCTATGCCGATGTCGCACGATAAATTAAAACCTTTAAGGTGATCCTAAAGCCGTGATCCTAGCCGGTTTTTTTCAGTTTTTTTCTTAGCACTAATCTTTTAATTGGCTTTATAGAAATGCAAAATTCTTGTCTAGAATTAAAGTACGCATCAAAATCTAGGCCATGGTGGTCGAATTTATATGTGGTGGTCGTCACGTATAACAAAAAATATTAAATTCTTTTCGTTTTCGATATAAATTCGACCACCATGACCTAGATTTTGATGCGTACTTTAATTCTAGACAAGAATTTTGCATTTCTATAAAGCCAATTAAAAGATTAGTGCTAAGAAAAAAACTGAAAAAACCGGCTAGGATCACGGCTTTAGGATCACCTTAAAAGCTAATTACTTCGTAATTTTAATTAAAAAAAAATTATGCACTTTAGTTACGTGTTTTACATTATGCGAAAAACTGGGACATGACACTGAGAACTCCGGGAAGATCCCTGGTAGCGACGTCGTGCGACTGTCTTACTTGATGAACCTACACAATTTAGCATCATTATGAAAGTCACGAGTATTGTAGGCGTTTCCCTCCATTATCGGAAAATTCTCTTACCTTCCTAACTGCACATTAAGTTACAAAGATCTACGAAGTTCAAGAAACATGCAACTTAACGGTAAAGTATTGAGAAAAAGACATTGGTCTTTTCTTGTCTCAAATGTCTTTCGAAGTTTCCAACCGTCTTGGTGTTTAAGTTTCTTGATCTTCCGAAATTAGAAAAAAAAGAAGGAATATGTAGATCTTCGTGAACGAATGCAGCTGCGACCTTAAACGTAGGCCTCGGTGCGATGACCTCGTATCTGATGGAAGAATTGCTGCCAGCTGGTAAGCGTCTTCTTGGACCATACCCAGAAGCTGCTGGTAATGCCGACTATCATCGCCATGAGGTATTTGATCATGAAGATCTCGAAATCGGGTTTACGACCGAGGTCGCGGGTGCGCTCGCCGAGGGGACACGGCAACGAGTAGATCGACTGCGGGCCCGGTCGCGAGCACATCTCCATGTTCCACGTAAGCATCCATTGGTCGAAATATGCCTGCTCGTAGAAGAGGCATACGATCACGACCATGGCAGGTACGATGTAGAGCACGGAAAAGATGCCGATGCGAATCATGAGTTTCTCGAGCTTGTCAGTCTTTGTGCCGTCGTGCTTCATCACCGTCCGGATGCGGAAGAGCGAGACGAAGCCTGCCAGCAGAAACACAATGCCCAGAAAAAGATAAACGCACAGCGGTGCCAGAACGAAGCCCCGTAGAGCCTCCACGTTCCAAAGACCGACGTAGCAGACCCCGGACAATATATCACCTGTAAATTAAATTACAGAAATATAATGTAATTTATGAACATAATTTTTAACATAAAAATAATGTGTCTGAGAAACTTTCTTTGTTTAATTTCGTTATTAACTTTGAAAAAGAATGTGAAAAAAATTCTTGGAGTAATTCCTATTTGTACTTGTAATCAAGAGAATATCATAAAGCGATTGTGTATTTTACGTCTTTCTCGCGCAAAGTGTTACAATTTTTATGTTATAACTGTCCAAAATTACCCACCTTCCACTTTTCCCATCGCTAGGATAGTAACGGTCTTCACAGCCGGCGCGGCCCAGGCGGCCAGGTGGAAGTACTGCGAGTTAGTCTCGATTGCTTCGTGTCCCCACTTTAATCCAGCCGCCAGGAACCACGTGAGGGTGAGGATGACCCACCAGATGCTCGACGCCATGCCGAAAAAATAGAGAATCATGAAGAGCACGGTGCACAATTCATCCTTGGTGCCCTGAGCGATTATAGAAGCCATCTGTATTCGGATACCCATCGGCGGTGGGAACGGCTCCATGCACGATATCGAGTTGCCGGCTGCCCAGCCGATCACGTAAGCCAGTGCCACCATCAGGTAACATATGGACAAGAAAATGATAGGCCTCTCGGGATACCTGTATGAGAAATTAATGTTTAAAACTTGGAGATCTTGAAATTCTGGATTATTCAGATGTTTTTGAAACGCTTATAACATATAATAATGTAGTAGCTATAATTCTGATTCTCCAACAGATCAGCCCATTTTATCATCGATCATAAATTGATTTTATGCAACACGTGCATGGAAAGTGCCCCATTACGCACGCTACGCGTGCGTGATAGACCACTTTCCAGGCACTTGCAACATAAAATAGGGAGTGTAAGTCGTGTGTAAAGATGAAAATTCCCGGGTGCGGTTACCGCACCCGGGAATTTTCATCTTACCTCACTTGTTACACAAATAACTATTATTTAGCAATCTCTATTTCCAAGTACTAAAACTGCTGTGCAACTTCTCCAATCTAACAATACTCTCATGATGTACAAATTTGTTAATTACCAAACATTTAATATATTTCACAAAAGCATGACGCAATTAAATTTCCAAGAAAATAAGCTGAGAGAAAGAGCTTTACCTAAATCTATCTCTATCAATGAGGAATGTCAGGAACGTGAAGAAGCAGGAAACGGCACAGACGGAGGCCCAAGTGCCGACCCACACCCTGGCGAACTTTCTCTGCCTCTCGGTGAAGAACATCCCGTCGCAGGGCGCCCCGCAATCAGGCTCCACCTTGTTGTCCACCTTCAGCGAGTACCCTAATCCGTGAGGCACCTTGAACTGGACCGGGCACACGAAGCCGAAGTCCCTGGCACCCATGGCGAAACCGTTGCCACCAACGGCGCCGACGCCGCCGTAAGGCTTCAGTCCCTCGTTCCAGGGTGGCTGGAACTCCGCGACCGGCATGCGGGCCGGTGGATAGACCGGCGCGGCGGGCTCCTGGGGCGCGGTGGTCTCGTTGGTGCCCACGCAGAGCTCCGTGCCGCCGTTCTCCGGCATCTTGGCGCAGTCGAGGGCCTCCGGCCACGCGAAGCCGAAGCTGTTCATCAGGCTCTCGCAGCCGGAGCGGGCGCTCTCGCAGAGCGACCGGCACGGCGGTATCGCCTTATCGATGATGGTGCAGACGGGCGCGTAGACGGTGCAAAGGAAGAAGCGCAGATCCGGGCTGCACTTCATCTTGACGAGCGGCATGTACTGGTGCACTTCCTGGCCGGCGTCCTCCTGCTTCTGATGATTCATCAGGTTCGGCATGATCGTCTCGTTGTACGGGATGTTCATGCAGAGATTGATGGTGATGGGCTCGCAGCGGCCGTGATGGGCGAGGGGATCACCGACGCCGCCACCGCTGCCGCCGTTCAAGGCGGTGGAGGAATGCAGGGCGGCGGTGACAGCCATCACGGACAGAAACGCGCCGATCATCGCCGTCCGCAGCATCTCTGGGCCTCCTCTCGTTGGGGACGGGCGCGCACCACCTCGTTGGGGGACACTCACGACCGGCGCCGACGGAACATGCCGATATTTACGCTCAGTGACCACGCGACGACGTGACGGCAAGGATGAGGATGACAGGACGGGTGAGGGTGGCGATAATGAGGGTGAAGGTGGTGGTGGACGCGCTCCCGGAGCAGCGGTGTAAACAGTTATGGCAGCCGTACGAGTGTCTTCAATGTCTCGGCGACGGCGTCGAGGGAGAAGGGAGGTCAGGGAGAATCCTCATCGCTCTGGGTGTCCAACAGCCAATTGGAGAACCCGCTTTCTAGAGACATTTTGGAATACGTCGTGTCGCGAGTATACGTGCACATTCTGCGAGGCGCGCTCCCGTTCCTTCTCTAGATCGTTTCGACTCCGCAATCGTGGAACCCGGAATTTCAATGCGAGATTTAAATGCGAGGTTGGGTCATTTTGCAAAGAAGAATAAGAACAGGAAGAGGAAGAAGAAGAAGAAGAAGAAGAAGAAGAAGAAGGAGAAGGAAGATGATGATGACGATGAGGAAGAAAAAGAAGAAATAAGCGTGGCGGAAGATGACTTTCACCGAACTCCGATTACCTTCATTGGTGATTAATCGGTTGAATAATATCGCTGTATCATTTTGTTAACGCGGATAGAATTATTTGTCGCTTAATGTTGAGAAAAAACATTTAAATTTGACAAATTCTTAAATTATCTGAATTATACAGTTACAGATTTTTTATTGAAAATTTTGAGAGTAACGTCATTTTTCTTTAAATATCTCTCTTCATAAGTTTAAATTGATGTTAATGAAAGTTTTTTTTCCGTAGATAAAGTCCGGATGCTGACATCGATTTCTTTTTCTCGTCGACAGAGTTGCAGCCCAGAAATTGGAATGATTAGCGGATAGGTGGTAACGAACAGACGAAGAGGACACAATCGATCTCGATTTTGATTTTATTTCCTTCCTGACATGTAATGCGCAACGCGTTCTGTTTTAGCCCTCGCCGACGATCGGCGCGCGGGAGCGTAATTGCTACAGCTCTTTTTTCTGTTTCTTTTTTTTTTATTACTTTTTTCGCGCTTACAGTACGTACACGTGCATCGTATGTGCACTTTAGACGGGTCGCATTTACGGGCGAACTCGCGCCTGCCGTGCTTTATTTACAACGCAAGTCGCGTATTTTCAAAACCTGCCAGAATCCGGTCTGAGAATTCAACCAGGAATGACTGTACGACCGAAATCCGATTAACTCGATCGGTTATTAACTTTTGTCAAGTAATACTGGCAATATTTCGCGAATAGAATTGTTGATTCTTTGTTGTTTAAAATCCTTTGTTGTGTAGAAAAAGAATGATTGAATCAGGTACAACGGATTATATGTAGTTAGAGATTGCGCGTCGTGCGAATTAAATTCGTTGCCGGTCGAATCGCCGATTAAGTTAATCGGGTTTTGTTCGAAGTCATCCCTGGAAGTCAGTTCTTCGACGATCGTTCTGAAGCTAAACTTCCTGATTCCTTGTAAAAGCTCTGCTCCTTAAAAGTTCGATTGCATTCTGGCGGAAAATCTTGACTGATGTTCAACGTAAAAAAAAAAAACAACGATTCTCTATTACTCAGAAATATAATGATATTTTATTGACGATAGCTGTGTAACATCTCGAGTACGAAATTCTTTCGTTACCGAAGACGCCAAGCACAAATATGCTTCCAGTAAATTTTATTACATAAAAAATACCACTCTATATCTTCCGTAGATTGTCTAAAATAAGAAGAGCGACGTGTGTTTTTTTATCTCGTGAGAGAGACAAGAACGACGAGCGACGAAGATAGTGGCGGGTGTTGAAAATGAGCGTCTCGTTCGATAGTCGGTACAGTTATTGAGGAAAAATTAGCGCGCGAGCCGCCCGAATTGCGAATTACGCTTCGTTATCGTAAACAAATAAATAATTTATCTTCTCGCACGAATGTACTCCCGGCTCGCGGCCAAGTCGCCCACTCGACTTGCGCGAGCTCAGCCTTTCTTACCCCTTATGATTAATATTATTTAACATTTAAGAGTCATTATGGAAGATTGAAGTGTACCGCCAATCCCTCGCGCGTCTCCCTGCTTAATTAATCTTGTTCTCGCTGGCCAATTAATCGAATCTGACGAAAGAAAACGACTTAAGGAAGGATCGGAGGGGAGGTTCGCGTAAAATTAAATACCAGGTTTGAAACGGAATTATTGAAAAAATTTAATTTTCTCAGCCTTTTGTTCTTAAAGAAAGAACTTGTCGTGATTTTCAGAAAGAAACGCGACAACTGGCAACGTCACGGAATTCGATTCCTTGGTACGGATTAGAGATCGCTATATTTACAGACGCGATATCACTGGAAGACGACTGATATCACTTATGGAGAGTCCAAAATGTTATCGACGCCCGCGGGTCATATCGATAAGAGCGCGGGTCGCTACGTGATTTATGGGGAAGCGCTGTTTTTAAGCTACGAGGTTCGTCCTAATCTTTTTTTTTTCTTCTTAAAATTGCTATTAATAACATTGCGTGATAGTAAACTTTAGTCGACCGCAAAAACTTTATCATTGGCACAACGTTGAATTCCGGAAAAGACTGAACGCAATTCTCCTATATGTTTTTCGCATATATATGTATATGACCTTAAAATAGTATAAAATATTTCATTTACGGCTATATATACTGGATTTGATATATTTCTTAACGAGTCATTGGAACGCGTGGAATTAATGACTAGAAATTCCCTTTCTTTTTGGCTAAACGATATCTCTTTCCAAAATTCCTTGAAAGATTTTAGGAATGGCTTTTCACGTAACTCATTGTTGGGGGGTTCTTCCTTCAAAAGAATGTATTTTACAATACATCCTGAAATTGTGCTTTTACTCGCTAATAATTCGCAGAAATTTAGTGACGCTTATAAATTCAAATCTATAATATATGATAATTTATAGAAATGCAAGGACAAAAAGAGAGATCCTTCAGAGGGAAGACATGCGCGATCATGGTGTGATTCTCGCAAAAATCCTTTTTAGTAAGTTCCTTTACTTTTCAATTATACTCGTTCTCAATTTAAATTCTCCGTTATACGCGTACATTTCTTAAATTTCAAGACCGATCCTTCAGATTAATCAAGAGGGAGATGAACACGAGGCGGGGTCCCGTTTCGAACCAGAGCTCGCAGAATTAATATCTTCCGCTGGTGCACGCCCCGCACGGATTTGACGTCGTCGCGTCGCTACTTAGCCGTGCGTACAAACGCGGCCGTGCGATCTCGCACGGAAGGGAATCGCGCGGACGCGTGTAACGCTAAAAAAAAAAACACGGGCCGCACGGACACGGGCCACAGGATCGGTATGCAGCGCGTGCACTAGCGCGCGCACTCTCTCATATATACCTGCGTCCATCTGTACATGATTGCGTGTAATGCCCGGCGGACAAGGTCAGAGGAAGCCTCGTCGCCGCGATTACAAATTCCAAAATGATCGATGCGTTTTCACGCGTCGTCAAAGAAACGCGCGTCTGTATATACGTGGGAAATGTGTGAGTATCTCGGATCGTGTGTGTATGTGTGTATTATGTGTGTTTTTCTTTATCTCGTCCATTAGCACCAAACTTAAGCTAGTCGCGTGTAAGTGTGTGTGTGTGTGTGATTTTTACAGGCTGTCCTGAATTTTTATTTACGAGGGACCTCCTATATATGTATATATTGCGCGATTCCTTTGGCGCGCACAAGACAGAATAATGAGGATTAAAGTACTTTCGAGATATTCGAAAAAATGGACAGACTTTCTTGGAATATTTCAGCGAGATTAATACACGAGTATATAACGCGCCCGCCGCACGTCCGGTGCCGATCAGTGCGCATTATATCATACTTATTCGTACGTCACATGCGCTCGATCATAAAAGTCCACGTTCGAGGGAAACCCAGGTGCTAAAAAAACGAGAGTGTCTAAGAATCGATTAAAATAATAATTCACAAAGAGTAGTCTCTAAAATGATTTTCAATGAATACCAATTGTATTAGTAAGGAGAGATCAAAACAATTCTTAAGGAATTTTTAATTTTAGGATGTAAGTTGAAGAATATTTTGATTGTCAAAGTATCTGCCAAAAATTATAATCAATTTCCGCCTTTCAGTCAGTTTCTTAAAAGGTTTTTCCTCGGGGGTGTGCTTTTGCGATTAAACGCACGCACAGATATATTCGTCTATCTATCTATCTATCTATCTATTGTTCCGCTAGCGACACTAATAATCGTGTCGATCTAATTATCCGAGTGCAATAGCATGCGTGTCCGCACCTTCTGCGTGTTTTCACCAGGTATATTTTGTGCACCCGGTATATTTGTGACGTAACTAGGAGAGCGCGTAATTGAGTGAATTGTAATTAACGTTGGTACCCGTATGTCGATAAGATTCCTTTCAATTTGCTCTGTGTACCACAATACGTGCTGCGTATTATGTCACGCACAAGATACACCGGATGTGTTTCATAAAAAAGAAACAACATGTGTCTAATACGTATCGAATGAAAAAGTATAAGGAAAAATTGTAAAACATTTTAAAGTCAAATCTCTCTTTTTGTTAGATTTCAATCTTAAATGAATTTCTGCCGACATCCTTTTTATTTATGCTAATTGGAGATTAATCCGTTTAATTAGTGCAATATTAAAAGTAACGAATAATATTTCGTTCTAGGTAGAAATGTCGCGTGGCGTTGCCGCCTTTGGCATCACGTGGACACGCAGCATCGGCGGGACTGAGCACGTCGTCAAAAATCAGCAAAAACAACAGATCGGTATACTGTACGGTCGCACTTGTTGAGCAAACGATCGCCGTGCGCCTGGGAAGATATACATTTGGCACTGGATTTTCTCTCTCCTTCTTTTACACTTCTTCGAGGAAAGCTCCCCTTTACTCGTAATGACGCGACGTGCATGGAACTCTCGATTACGCGATATTGGATCGACCGTAAAAGGGTCGGGGAAAGGGGAAAATTGTAAACATGAAGAAAGTTCATTACAAATTTAAAAGATCTCCAGAAGCTAAATGCAAATAAAATGTGATCGAATATGTATTATTATCCCTAAAAATTTACTTTGATATCGTTTATTATTCTAGCTCTAACTCTGTATTAAAATTTATTCGTCGGAACTTAACTCTTTTGGATCATAATTAATTGTGGGATTTTAATTACTACTAACTTTGATCGCGCAAAGATTTGTCTCGTCCTTCCATTTTGATTGCATTCTTTGATACTGTTTCATCCCACTTTTCTTGTTAAAATTAATTTTACAAGCAATTGTAACTGACAACATAAATTGTTTTAAAAGATCAACAATAAGATTAAAGAAATTTTTGCGATACAGTCCCTTGCCTTCGCACGTAAAGGGACTTGGGTAATCGAGAGTTCTTTGCAACTCGCTGATACGCGACGAAAGAAAGTGCTTCTCTATTTACAAGGATTCGCAACGATCATAGCGATCGTGGAAACGTCGTCGTCGACGTTCATCACCCACAGCTGGTCGGGAAAAAAATATACAGCCGTGCCCCTTATTTTTACATCACCCGAACGATAGCTCGTTCGATTATCAGGAACGTATCTTCTTCGCGAAACCCGAAGACGTTCAATCCCCATTTCGGTCCTTCCTGCTGTAATTTTCCCTCGTACTTAAAGAAACCACTATGCCGTTTTCTACATTTCCTCGAAAATAACGATCGATATCTATATATATATAATACATGTAGAAAGAAAAGAAGGGGATGCCGACAGGACCGAAGGGATTGAACGGACCTCTCTCTTCGGGATCACGAGGAGGGCCTCGCCCGATGATGATATGGTTGCCCCTCGCCGACGCGGCCGGCTCGGCCTTAGCTGTTCATGATCGTGGACCTCCTGGAGTAGCCGCGTCTCGTCACCGTTTCACCCTGCGCCTCGCACTCCCGCTTCACCCGGTCGATTATGTCAGCTACCAACTTCTCCTCCTTCTCCCGCTGCTGCTCCCAATCCGGACCCTTGCCAATCTACAACAATACACGTTGCCAAGATTGAATAGAAAGGTATCGAATACTTAGGTACTGAACAATTTGGAGATATAGCTGTTACTTTGACGAAGTACATTTTGAAAGAAGTTATTCGATATTGCAGGTATATTGTGAGCAGCACTCACGTCGGTCGAGGTCTTCCGCGTCTTCTTATTGCCGGGCTCCTCGCGGTTCTCGTCGTTCTCGTTGTCCGAATGACGGGAACTTAAATGCCCGATGTAGCCTTTGCGGGACTTGAAGTACGTGTTGCAGCTGTGGCACTTGAAGAGCGGCGCCGGCTGGGCCACCTGGGTCGACACGTGGAGCTTGTACTTGTGCCTGTACCAACGGGTTCGCGACGGAAGCACCTCGCCGCACCACTTGCAGACTACGGAACCGTCGTTTTGAATGAGGTATTCCAGCAGCTTGGAAAACAACGTTTATTGGTATTGTTTTAAAATCTCCTCTCTCGCTCCCTTTCTCCCACTACGCTACGCTCGATTTATCAGAATTTTGCTACACACGTATTGAGGGTACCGGAATATCAAAGTTAATTGAATTGTGTTATTCGTTATGAATTAAAGATTCGCCACGTGTTAATTAAAAGTCTAGGGGAACGATTTTCAAGGTGCCAAAGGTCGAGGTCGCGTGTTACAGACAACCAACCTGCTTCCTGACCTCCGGTTCGTTCTCGCCCGCTTCGGATTTGGGTAGCAGAAGGTCGGTTCGGTCCTCGTCTGTGCGATCCGTCAAGAAGTGGACACCGCTGACCACTCTCTCGGTCTTGATGAAGACGCCGCCCGCACCGACGGTGCCCTCGTCGTCACCGCCGTGCGTCGCCGATGACGAGGCCGACGAGGCCGGCGCGGCGGGCGACGACGGCGACGACGAGCTACAGATTTCGAAGGTGATGTCGCTCGGTAGCTGCGGCGGCAGCTGATCTGCCGATCGCACATGCAACGAGAAAAAAGGTACACGGCTTAAGATGAAAAGTCGTTTGCGCTCTCGATAAATGGTACCACGAAGAGCTGATCGCGTCAACGAGAGTGGAGAACACACAATTTCTTTTTATTTATCTGTGAAAGATAGGACCTCTGCTTCAAGAAAATATTTGCCCCAACCACTTACTCTCTTATTCTAATTGCATTTTAATTGCATTCACTGTTCAGCATTAGGTTACTCAAGTTTTTGAATATTTGGGATTGAATAAGTACTTGCGCACAACAAGATTTGAAAGAATCGACAAATACTAGTCAATACCATAGATTAATTTATAAAATAATGATCTTTCTCCTCCTTAATTATATCAATGTAGCTTTATATTTTAACATTGAAATATTTTGAACATTCTTTTTTGGTAAATTTGTGAAATAAAAACGTGGGATCAAGTTTAGAACTGAGCAAACTTTAATCTGCTAAGCCTTTCAATTGCATATAACTCACACAAACTGTGATTTACGTCTTAAAAGACTCGCAATAAGATATTCTTCTCGAATACGACGGGGATTCAAGAAGTAAAATAATGCGATAGATGAGGTTTTCCACATATATACGGGGATGTAAAATACGCGAGAGGAACTGTGTTTGCAGTGAAGGATGACAGAAGAGACAAACTCCGCTAGACTATTGCAATGTATATCACAAAAAGTTACAAAGAGAGAAACTACAATTAGATAAAAACAAATAAAAATAATAATAATCGCGTTATTAGATTGCGTTGTCGTTCTTCTCGCCACCAGGCACCAAAGATATACACGTAAAGGTACATCCGAGACGGTACATAATCGTAGGACAGGCATGCGTCCGCGATATGCGACGATAATGTGCGAACGTGTGCAGCAACTTGCATCATCTTTATTATTGTTATTCAATATATATGTATACGCGTGGAGCATGTACACATATACGTCTATGTATGCATTAAATGTATAAACATATATATTATATAAACGCGTCTTGGAGGGTGCTTTCGGACGTGCGATATAACATAACGTAATATAATATATATTTCCATATATATATATATATATATATAATATATAATATAATAGATTTTCTTTTCTTCATTCGCAACGCGTATGTACCTGTATTTTTTGTGCAAACTACCCTCGAAATCCGCGCAATCTCCTCCGTCTCTCCTATTGCTGACATATGTTATCATATCATAAATAACGGTATATTTGTTAAAACTTTCCCGACAGATTATCGCTCTATAAAAATACACGTATCGAAAGATATTTAAAATCAATTGAGAACTATCAACGAATTAATTTAATCGAGTGATTAGCGAATAGATTTATTTAAATCTTTTGTTTTTTAACTTGGAGCGTCGATTGAACGATCGAATGTAGGATTGTAGATTCAAGGATTTAATCCATTTAAAAATCTTTGCATACGATTTTTATAGAAATCTTGTCGGAGAAAATTCTGCGAACGTTGACAAAAAATAAATACAGATTTCATTTCTTGAAAAACATTGAAAAGGACACGATTAACATAAGTGACGCGTATTACAATGTAAAAGTGAATTTTTTCATTAATTCGTTTTATTATCGTTACTAAAAGATACGTTTTTCTCTCTTTGCCCCGGAGGCTGATTAGTTGCGAATTATAGTCGCAAATTCTACTACATAGTAAAATTTGTACACAACTGTGAAGCGTGGTAAAAAAAAACCTTCTTTTCTTTTTGGAAGATTTTCAGAAAAACGGAAGAGGCGCGACATAATTGGCGTTTAAACTCTCTTTCTTTTTCTCTCTACATATAATATATATACCATTTAACGCTTAAATAAAATATCTGCATCGTGAATAGAATAATAATAATATAATAATAATATTAATAATAATATAATCGCATTTTGCTATATCTCACGTTTTGCTCCATTGAACGCGCCGCGTCTCCTTTAAAGCCTAAACATATCTCGCGCGCTCTTCTAACTAATACCCGCTGTGTTATAGTATAATAAAATTGGAAAATAAAATAATGAACGCGTTAAATCCGGCCATGTGTCTAAAAAGAAAAGAAGAATAGCAGACAGCGCTATAGTAACGTAGCGACATAATAGTAATTGTACGTAACTAAACCATAAGAAGTAAATTCGCCGCTGCTTGCGACGCGCCTTGGAAAGTGGAGAGGAAAGGTGACACCGTTCTTAAAATGTATCCGGAGACCTTGCGTCAAAGTGGTCTGTATTTTATTAGCCGTAATACAAGCAACACCATCAAATTTAAAAAGATTTCAGAACTTTGTAATATTTCTTGATAAGAACCGAGCATCAATGATCTAAATTTACGGCGTTAAAAGATTTAGTGCTAAGAGTTGTGTAATACCAAAAAGCGAATAACGTGAATAAAAATTCCGAAATAGATCCATTTATGACGCTACGATTTATGCCGAATCAACCTAATTATTACGCGATCCCGCGTAGATAAGAGTTATCGTCGCGACTTTTGATAACTCAAGGCGAAGGTCTCCTGGGAAAAAATCACAAGCACGTGCACATTCCCTCTCATAAGATATCTCTTTTTTTTTCTCTATACATATATTCTGTTAAATAACTCTATATTTCTCTCGCTCGATCGTTCTCACATGCATTTACATTTTCACGTTTTATCGCTTTTCTCATTCACACGCGTACACGGATAACGCCAGTGCGGAAGACCAAAATACTGCTTTCTTTCGGTTGTCGATGCTCCCTCGAAAGCTCTTGCTCAGCAGGGTCAATTAATTGACAGCCCGTATCCTCTCAACTCTTTCTCTCTTATCCGTCAACAACGTCCCGAACTGGAGACAGATCTCTTTACTTGGGTCTTTATGGACGAAAGAACGCAGGGAGGGCAGGGAAGGGGAAACAAGAGACTCCAGTCGGGTCCGTCAGACATGCATACATTTATACGGTGTCCGTGTACATATACAATATATAACGTCTTCTCTCTAATGTGCGCGTGCACCTGTGCGTTTGCTTATATACTTAACAATAATAATAATAATAATAATAATAGTTAGTGTAATAATTCATTTTTTTTATATCCATGCTGGTCCAGAGCTAAAAGTTAATAATCCTTACCGAACAAGTGATAATAAAAATAAGAATTAATAATAATAATAGCTGTAATATATATAGTAACAGTGATAATAAAAATAATGTTGCGATTGTAATAGCAAGTGCGAGAATAATCGATAGTTATATAGCAAGTAACTAGTTAATAATCAATAATCAATGCTTCTATAATACACTTCCTCAGAAGAGGCAAAAAAAACAGGAAGATATTTCAGGGAAGAAGGGAAAGAAACCTGTACACCGCGGTATAACACTGCTACACAGGATACTTCACATATTCGTGTTCTTTCGAATTTTCTTCTCTCTCTCTCTTTCTCTCTTTCCTCCTCCGTTCTTATTAACACCATACTAATATATTCCATAATAAATATACACTTCCTCGTCTCTCCTTTCTTTTTCTTTTCTTCGCGTGTATCTAATTAAAATGTTAATTCTGTTCGATTCACGAAATAACGGTTTGCTCCTTCCTCTTCATTATTATCTTTACTTCTTCCCTCTTTTTTTTTGTAATTTTCTTACAGATTGCATCGAAAATTCTATAGAGAAGCAGGAATGCATTATTTGGTCAAACTAAAAATTGGATTTTGTTCAAGATTGAACGTTACATAATTTCAAAAATGTAGCAATTAGAGATATGATTTTAGATTTAATTCCCGAGTGAATAATTATGATTAAAAGAAACACGATTAAGTGGAGTTCTTAATAGCTAGAATTTAACGTAAAATTAAAAAGATAAATTACGGACAGAAAAAATATTTGACACGTCGAAACAGAAATTGTGCGCTTTCGTAGGAAACCGTTCGTGAAATCGGAGTAAGAATCTTTTTCTCCATTCGTCAGCATTCTTCGATGAAAGGGATTCGTATAATTACTTAGGAACCCCGAATAGCCGAGACCTCGGAAATGGATGTCTCTTAATTCCTCGGAGCAACACGAATACCACAAACTATTCTAACAGATTCTGAGTGTGCTCTCGTAAAAAATAGTTCTCTTTCAACTCGACGATGTTCGATATTGACTTCCGAGTTCTCGAAACGCTTGATTTGATGACTGCTTCTTCAGGTTGTAAAGGGATCTTGCTTCGTGGTGCACGCAGAAAACGAATTTACCGGGTGTATCCTCGCGATATCGAGAATTCCTATCTTGCGTTTTAAAAAAAATCCTTTACATATTTTTGTTCGCAAATTATACGTTATAATCGTCAAATAATCACGTCGTTCGTACGTTATTAATAGAATTTAATAAATAGAACGATTCGTAAAATATTTCCGCCATGTGCGGATGCACATGCACCACGATTTCCTTTTCCACGTGTCATACACGTTGACTCGATGAACAAACGAGGATCGAGCCCATTATTGCACAGAGGATCATATAATACTAACGTACACAGAAAGCGAGGAGGGACTGCCCTTCTTCTCTCCTTCTCTCATCTTCGTCTTCTTTATCATCACATATCATCATCTCCCCTCTAGACTTTCTTTGAGTTCGCTCTCTCGTTTGCTCGTATCATCTTTAGAGAATCTGTCACTTCCTCTTTAAGGAAGCCTCCTCTCGCTTCGCGGAAGAACACGGCGAAGCGCGGATCGTTGTCGATGATCACCGTCATCGCGGGGGTGAGATGGGCTACGCGATTGGTCCGTGACCAAACCGTCTTTCGGCGTGGGATGATATCTTACGTATGCTGGCAAACGCGATGATCGCTGCAGCAACGGCGGGTGATTATTCAATGCGAACTATATTGACTTCTTTCGACAGTATATTCCGCAAGATATTCGTTTCGATCTCGCTAAGAAACAGTTTGCTTACTTATTTATTGTTTATCGAATTGTCTCGGGATTTTAATAATAACAAAAAAAAGCGGCAAACTGTTCAGTGGCAATTAATCAATTAATTAAAACTGTACTGAATCTTTTACATTTTCAGAAAGGCGCAATATAAGTTCCTCACAAAAATTTCATTATAATTATATACTTATAATTTATATATATATTTATAAATAAATAAATAAGTATTACATGTACTAATTATAAGTGTATACACATACATATGTATATATGTATATACATGTATAATTATATACAGAATGTTTGATTGATGTATGTCATAAAAAAATCGCATATTCTACATAAGAAACTCAATCGAAGTCCTTTATAGTTTTTGGATATTTTTAATATTAACCGAGTTATTGCAAGTTGAATAATTTCTCAAATCAAGCACCCACAAATGAGGTGCATAAATACTTGTGTACAGCTTCGAAACCAAGAGAACACTGCTTAAAATGTGTTAATAAACTTTGATATAAAGAATAAATGATTATATTTAATTATTTTGCTTATTGAAGTAAACTCGACACATGCACGCAGGCATGAGGCAAGTAGAGGAATCTATGGTCTTGACCGAACATCAAAAATATTCCGTATAATTATATATAATCATACTTATAATTAGTATAAGATTAATTTTTTTCTCTATACTGACAAAAAATAGAAGTTAAATTTTTTCCAACTAATTGTGCCGCACGTTGTTTCTGCTTTTAAATTTCGCAGTCCTTGGAAATTGACTCTATTCACCCGCCGTTATCGAACGCCGTTCAGGAGCGACTGCCGCGCCTGAAGGTCGTCGTTCTGGCCGCCGCGGCCGTGGTCCTGGGTGCCGCGGTGGCACCGATCCTCCTCGCGTGCCTCTGAACCGCCGCCGGGCCGATCGGCAGCCCACCTCGCCCTCGCCCCGCCCGCTAAGGCCCACCAGGCAGAAAGAAACTGAAGGGCATGACGCAGTCCTTGGGCATGAAGCAGTCATGCACGGTCTTCATGTGGTTTTTCATCTTGTCGGGCCGCGAGAACTCCTTGGCGCATACCGGACAGGGGAACACCTTGCGCTGATGGCCCTCGTGGTAGAGGAAGGCGTGCCGCTGGAAGCTGTACTTGTTCTTAAACGTCTTCTGGATGTCGAGCTTGGCACACTCGGTGCACTGATAGACACCCTCGCTAATGGAAGCGTAACGGAAGAGATTTAAGCCGCGCACCGACATCTCCGTCAGCTGCTCGGCTGGATCCTGGGACTGCGACGTGGCGCGACGTCGCATACGTCGCTTCGGGGCCTGACGGCCGCTCGGCGCCGACATTGCGCCGGCGTTGGACGTGGTGTTCGCGCCGCCACCGGCGTTCCGGGAGGCCGGCGATCCCGAGGAGCTGCGGGTCAATGTGCCGCCTGCGCTCGTCGTCGTCGTCGTCGCGCCCGCGTTCGTCGTCGTCGGCGCCGCGTTTGTCGTCGACGTCGACGATGACGTGCTCGCTCGTGCGTTCGACGGCGACGAGGACGACGACGAGTTCGACGGCGACGACACGTCCATCGATGTCGTGGCCGGCGATGCGCCCGTGTTCAATCCGCGAGTTTTCTCCTTCCAGGTCTCGTTGCCGTTATCCGTTTTGCTCGACGAGAACTCTGTGGAAAGACGACGATTAGTAAATGTGCTTTTAGTCAAATTATTCGAAGATTGAATTATTTAATATAGATAATGTGACTTTTACTAATTTATTATAAAATATCAAAAAAAATATGGATAGTACGCTACATCCTCCTTCGAAAGTATCGATATTGTTTAATGCAGATTTTTATAGTTTTTAATATGCTTCAATGTCATTTTTAAATGTATCAGTATATCATATATTTTCCAAATGCATCGATATAATAACTTCCTTTAGAAGCGCTCCAAATTCTATTTTGACATTAATGGGATTTTTAAATAATTGTTCGTATGACTAATTGCTCTGAATATTATTCCCGGTTGTTGATACTTTCTCCAAGGATAGCGATATTTCTACAAATGATGCGCGATGTCTCTTTTGAAATATCGCTCGAAGAGGATACTTTCGTAAGATTCCGGTGCGTTGCATGCGAAAGCCATAAAATAAGGCCAATAAATAAATAATCGAGCTAATGGTATACACGATAAAAAAATATCGACGCATGCAAAGTGATCTAAATACATATCGCTACCAACTATATGAATATGTAATCGATCTACTATTAAAATTAAAACTACATTCAAATGATATCGATTTAAGACTAAATACAGAATTGTACACAGTGCTGTAATAATAAATATAACTTAATAAAAATACATCATAAATGAGGGACGTAGAATGGGATAAAATGGAGTGAAGTTAAAATCACCGAAATATTCGCGCCGAAGAAATTAATCCAGTTAAAATCATACCATTTTTTTTATAAATGTGTATGTATTTAAGTCGTGTAAGTGTATTTAATAATAATCCAATAAATCTAATTTAAAGTTCACTGGAAAAAATTTCTACTTCTTAAATCATAAGAATTAAAACAGAAGGAAAAAAACTTGAGGAGAGAAAAAAGGAATATAAAATGAAACATTGTATAACAATATAAACGTAACGGAAAATCATATACACATATACATATATATATTTTTTTTCTTATTTTCCACAATCTCTTTGCTCTTCCTTTCTCGAAGAGAAAAAGAAAATAAAACAACAATGCGCAACATGCAAAACAAAGGTCTGTAAAAAATAATAATCGCTGGCCTCTCGTCGCGGTTGGCCGTCCGACCGTCCTGAGTTTTCCAGGACGTGGAAGAGTCCTAAGAATCGCTCTGGAGAACGTCAGGATCGAGTCGCTTCTTCGAGCAAACCGCGACGAAGGAAACTTAACACCTAAGAATCGTCTCCTCGGCAGCCGCGATTCCGACGACGCGTCTTTCTTCCTCACAAAAAAAATAACGAAAGACTTTGTTCTCTTAAACGAAACCATGTTTCTTGCAGAAACAATTTGCTACTCGTAGAATCTAATTCTACTTTCCCTCCAATTATCGCAAGTGTCGATCCTTATTAACAATCGCGTCGGCAGAAATCTCCACCGCTTCGCGGGAAGTAAAAGTCTCGACACTCGTAATAAGAGAAGATTAGCGGGAAGATTTCGCCGCAAGTATTTCCACAGGTGAAAAATAAATTTCTGGGCGAAATCTAAGAAGATTGCCATTCGTGCCGAGACGGCGGCCGACGAGACGAGGGTGCGCTAGAACGAAAAAACTAAATAAAAGTAATTTTTGGCTAAGAATAACGGTGCTTCGTGACGAGTGCGGGGAGGTCTCTTGACATCCAGTGTCGGCGTACAAATAAAAATAATGTATACATACAAATCGAGATATGCATACGGGTATATTCGAATTCCGTGGCGTGACACCAGCGTGAACGTTCGCCGCACGTGAAACCCGCGTCCTGCCCGTCGAGGAAGTCGTGTGACAGTCGCGCTTACGATTATGGCACTTTGTTATGTTAATTAAATGAAACTGACGTTATCTTGACCACGAATATCACGCAAGATCATAGACCCTCGTTAGTACGATTAATAAAATTTTACTCGATTAACAAACGCATCTTCAAAGCCGTTAAAATTCTCACAGCACTAAACGTACTGGCTACCTCTTCTCGATTTAGCAATATTAAAGATTAATCTAACGTATTAATTCAATAATTAGTCACTTGAAATTAAGAAAATAAATTTCGAACATTCTTTCTATACAGTGTTAATATAATTTTTTAATCGTATTAATTGTGCTCTTGCACAAAATTTCTCTTTTGGTATATTCTAGCGGGTCGTGGTCTAGAAAACATGTTCTTTTTGCTTTTGAGCAAGACCGGCGGCTTCACGTGCGCGCTTATCGTATAACACAATAATAACGCAAAAGTGGAGCTGAGAAAGGAAAGGAGAACAAGACAAAATTAAAAAAAAAAAAAAAACAACAATTACTACATACGATCACTACAGTTTGTTAGTGGCATTGGTAGTTACCTTTCCTCTCGAGTCAACGGGATTAGAAAGAAAAAAAAATGCGAAACCGTCGCCGTCATGTAGACGAAACGCGGAAAACGTTGGCCGCACAGACATTTCCGCTTCCTCTTCTCTTTCTTTTTTGAACACATATTTTTGTCACACTTCCCACCGATCTCTGCGCACGTAATGACGATTGCAAATTCGCTTGACAAAGATGTTCATCACACTCCCTTTCTCTCTCACTCACACACACACACACACACTCTCTCTCTTTCGCTCTCTCTTTTTATCATCATTCACCACAATATATTAATACGTTACTTGATACGTTAGGCACGACCGACTTTACCGGGATACGCGAAGCTTCCCCTTTCCGCAGAATTTTTTTTGTTTTCTGCGGCAAGTTCCGTCGCTCACGAATCTCGGAAAGTCGTCAGGTATACAGAATGTCCCGAAAGAAGCTACGGGAAAATTTACCAAGCCAATTCGATCGATTAGATCCAGATGGATTTTGAGATTCGTGCGCACGCACGAATTTAAGAATTTCAGATTTTTCAGCGGGA
Source organism: Temnothorax longispinosus (assembly GCF_030848805.1). NCBI lineage: Eukaryota > Metazoa > Arthropoda > Insecta > Hymenoptera > Formicidae > Temnothorax > Temnothorax longispinosus. Next base: position 4,571,884 of record NC_092366.1, read on the forward strand.
CTCCAGAAATTTAAATCTCTCGCGATCTGTTCGCGGATCGGAGCCACCCTTTCGAGACACCGTGTGTACAGCGGATGATTCGGTGATCGGCGAGAATATTTAAGAATCCTCCGATTTACAATCTATTGAACACCGTTCTTTTTATTATTGATAGTCATAGTCGAACAAACAGTGCATATAAAATATACTAAGTCTACCCAGCGTCAGAAAAGACTCGTCAGCTTTAGAAAAATTTTCTATAAAATTTTCGCCTTCTCCTCTTTCTCTCTCTCTCTCTCTCTCTCTCTCTCTTGTCTCCTTATTATTTTTTCTTCTTATTAAATTCTCGCCCTCTCGGAAAGCGAATCTCTCCCTTATATTTGGCACTGAGAATGCGATCGTCGATCCGTCCCTTCGATGAAGGGAGAGGGACGCGCGCGCGATAACAATTTATTTATTCGTCTCTTTTTTTTTTCGCTCTCGCACTACAATATTCATCACGCTTTTTCCATCTATTTTCTTCTCTTTTTTTTTTTCAACATTGTCGTTTATTTTATGTCGCTTAAGAAAGGCACCGAACCGGGGACTACTCGCGCGTTTTAAAACATCGGATCCCGCATAAAGAGCACATGTTAAAATCAACGTATTGGCGGCGTTGCGCGTTTTTTCGCATTTAATTGCATTTACAAGAAAAATCTCGGGGGTCGAACGATCCCTTCTCCGTTTTCGTAACTGTGGCGATCCTCGATCCCCCCCTCTCTCTCTCTCGCTCTTACACTTGTTTCTTTTTTCTATTTTTATTTTTACCCTCGTTTTCTGACGCATCGTCTCGAAACTGCAACGACGTTATATATATATATATATAATAGGTATTATCAACTAGCGCTAAAATATATTCGATATAACTTCTGTTTATATATATATATAATATATATAATAATGATAATCGCAATAATAATAATAATAATCGCAATAATATATGTAAATATGTATGTATATATATAATATATATATGTACCATTTGTTTGACTCTCTCTCTCTTTCTCACACGCTTTCGTTCTTGTTCTCTGTATACGTGTACATCCGTGGGTAATTTAATTGCGATAATAAACTATGATTCTTTTCTTTAATATATATATTGATGTGTATGTATATATATATATTTTTTTTAATTTAATATATATATTATATTAAAATCTATTCGATAGTACAGTCTGCTTTTTAAGCCTCGTAAATTAATCTTCCTCTCTCTTTTTCTCTGACTCTCTATTTCCTTTCTTTCTTTCTTTCTTTCTTTCTTTCGCGATGATGGGCTTATCTTTGCAACGATGCGTATCGCGCGAGAAATCTATAAGAATAATCAATATGTTATTGACTGGTGGTCCCCCCCTTTCGCGAAGGGACGAACGCATAACGAGACGAGAAAGAATCTCGACACGACACCCTTGCACAAGAATTCACGCGTTCGCATAAATATAATATATATATATTTATAATATATATACTCTATATCGTAATTTTTTTTTCACGACTCCCCCTACCTTCCTACGTCTCTTCCCAACAAGATCCATTAATTGAAACGTGCTCTAAGCGAACACGTTCGATACCCCATCGGCGAGACTATCGCACCCGCGATGAGAGCGTGAGAACGTCACCGGTCGTAGAGAGGCGCAACCTCCGATGGGGTCTTGCGCCCCCCTTCGAGATGCAGATAACAGGCAGTTGCAGACGCACATGAGCTCGATTTCTGAGCGTACAGCTCGGTCAACGTACGCGATAAAAATTCTTTTTGCCACACGATAAAATTTTATACGATGCAACAAATTATACATGAAAATGTGAGAATTTGGTGATAAAATTTGAAGACACAACGACGCTATAAAATTTTACAATATATATATATGTACAATTCAACAAATATCAACAAAATCTAATCCGGATTCGGAATTCCAATTTCCGTATCGTTATACACAGAATGTCCTCGAAGCTTATCTATTGCAAGCGGCACGTACGGTTCTCGTAATCCGTGCACGAATAAATTCCGAGGAAAAGACGGAATTTTGACAAGGAAACTGGAGCGATATAGCACACGTACGCAGACACGGCCGTCCTCGCGCGAATAGAGCGATTCCTCGCGCGACACCTCATCCTTGACTTATGAACACTTTTTACAATTTGAACACTAAATTTTGTACGAATATACGGGGACCTGACGTCGTATATATATCTCTCTCTTTTTTTGTACCCTCGATCACTCGCGAAAAAGCCCCCTTTCCCCTCTCGATTGTCCCCACCCTACAATTGGCAACGATTGAAAGCGCTTTTTAACGATCTTAACTCTAAAAAGTTCAACAACGTCGAGAAGGCAACGAACGTGAGCGAATTTCTCCTCCCTTTCAAACGCCTTTAAATTTAAGCAACAAGTCTCAAGATCAGTCGCTGCATCCTCTTCGATCTATGCTTTTCTAAACAGCGATTTATCCTGATCACGAGCCTTCAGATGCCGGCGAGGAATCCGGAGCGAGCTCGAGAATCGGGCCGTGTTTTGCGTGCTATCATCGCGTGCTATCGTCGCGTGTCTCCAAGTGCTTTCTGTAACTGCTCTGATCGCCACAAAAGGATGTGATAACTTTTGCAACGAATACGGGATGCTCACCGACCTGGAATTTTGCGACGGTAAAACAAGATGGAAAGGTAAAAAAAAATGTCATGAATCTAAAAAATCTCAGAAACTTACAAAGGCTCTATCAAGACTTATTCTAAAAATCGAGAGTCGATTTCAACTTGTATATGAGTTTGTAAATATATACGCGAGATGTTTCGAAAGTGCGTCTTGCGGAACATTCTGCGGATCGAAGGAGTGTCAAGCGAAACTTCAGCGCGATGATAAATGATAAATATTTTATATATATGTATATATATAAATAATTGCTATAAGTTACCATGTGTGTATATATATATATATGTAAATTCATGATCCTTTGGTATACGTAGAATTTTTTGAAAGCGCGGAAGAAAAAAAATTGCAAAATGTGAGAACGATCAAATCACGCCGACAATAGCGATATATACCTATATATAGCGATCTCCAGTTCTCACACCCTTTTTCCGCGCTTCTCACGCCGACATCGACTAGGGTGAATCAAAGCTATTATTGTACAAATTGATAAAATCCCTCAGAAACCGCACACCGACGAGAGGCCCTGCAGGTTCGCCCGTCGCGAAAGAAAAATAAAACAAACAACAAACGGCAATAACAACGATATAAATCCGATCTGTCAAAAATCAACTCGCTCGAATTCGAGGAAATTGCAACGTTCCCAGGAAAAGAGAAATCCTTTCGAAAAATTGTCTCGCGTCGAGAGGACCTGCAGGCATTTTGCTCTCCCCGGTGATCCTCTCCCCTCGATAACCCTTCCCGTCTTTCTCTTCCTTTAATTAATTGAGTTAGTCTTAGCCTCTCAGTGATTATCAAATGTGAGTGTATTTAATTATTATTTGCTTGCCTCTCCTCCTCTTCCTCCTAAAAAAAATCGATATATAAGCTGTCTAGCCGCTGCCTCTTTGCACTTTTTTGTTTTTCGCATTTTTTTTTTCGTGAAAATCTACCCAGTTCTACCCTGAATCCTTTCGCCGTATCGCATACCCACGCTGGACACACGTTGGACGGGCTTGTGACAACCCATCGTGGAACCAGGCCGTGACCGTTCCCTCCCCTCATCCCACCCTTGACGCGATTTTTCTCTTAAGAGCGTTCGGGGATCCTACCGTTTATAGACACTCTTTGGTCCAACAAGGTTTCGAATATTGCGGATAATAATTGACCTGACGGCGCGAGATCCTGCCGTCCCAAGGAATACTGGGTGCCAAATTTTCCGATTACGATTTAATCTTAAAGAAAAATATGGAGCACTATGAATAAATTGCAACAAGCCCTGCCCCCTCAAATTCTTCAATCTTTGAATAAATAAGTAATAATAAGTTGTCACTCATATTTATATAAATATTCAACTTTTTTCTAACAATATTTAGAATATTATAATTTGACAAGTACAATGTATATTGTAAATATGTAAACTTATTGCGTGTATCTAACTCATGAATAATAATAAATTTGTAATTTGACAAGCGTGATACATATTGTAAATATGTAAACTTATTGCATCTATCTAACTCATGAACGATAATAAATTTGTCTTTTCACTTGATTAATTAGCTAATCAATTATCTCGGCCATTAAGCACTTTTCAACCAACTATGAATTCTTGTAAAATTTAATACATCGCATAATATTGCGAAATAAATTGTACGAATTGCGAAAAAGATCTGTTGATTTTTCATTGGCACCGCGTATCCTGGGCTTCTGAGACTCGCGGAAGATTTCTCCAGGACATTTCCGTCCTTTCTCGCATGGGAAATAAATAATCTACAAGGTTCGGTAAGCTCTTTGGTCCATCGAAGTTTCGAATATATTGCGGATAATTGACCTGAGTGCGCGAAAATCCACGGCACGGCCCACCCACCCATCTCTCTTAACGTTCACGAAACAACCACCCCCCCCATGCCGTCTCTTCCACTCAACAAACCCCCTGTTCCTGTCACAGGTCCCTTTCGTTCTGCTACGTCTACTGCGCTATCTTTGCTGCCTTTGCCTAACTGGTATTATAGAACTCTCTATTCGCTTAAAAGTACGCTCGAATCGCGGATCGTGATCTCTAGCGGGCCCCTCGAATAAACGCGGAGCAAGGGCTCTCGATAACTTTGCTCTAACACTTCAAGATCATGCTCTAACTTAACAAAACGTGTCTCTTCGTGTTTGAGGTAGCGTTCTAATATCGCGAAGAACATTTCTATTTAAACGCGATACTCAAATTTCAATCTCCGATTACCGTTTCTATGACGAAACGAGCGAGAGCACTTATTCCAGGTCATATCACGGGGCCCACTGTCGCTCACGACGACGATCCGGCCCTTACGATTATTTTTTTTGTTATCTTCTTTGCAACGCTAGATACCTCTTGAATAACGAACGAACAACACTGGTCGACCGGGGCTCGTTCAACCCCACCGCGCGTTAAAGTAACAACGAAGATCTCCGTCACTTGTAATAACTGATTAATAGTAGTAGTGATAATAATAGTAATTATAGTTATTATGTAGCCTCTAGTCGTCTAACGTCTATGCCCAACTAGTGAAAAATTTGTATATAAATCGTCTCGCCCCTCTCACGGAGGGAGGGCGCTCGACGGAGTGTAAGGTGCAAAATATAGTAAGCTACGATCTCGTACTTTTAGTGCTTTTTCTCGCGACTAAGCCTCTAACCGCCGTTACCGTACCGCCGTGCGACCTGTCTCGGTTGATGACAACGTTCTCATCCGATTGTCAAGGTAAATCTGCAAATCGCAAAGAGTAAAATAACGGATAAAAAGAGTTACATATATAGATTTTTAACTACGTGTGTAAAAATTACATGGACTCGTTACTGACTATTCAAAGCTCAGGAAGCTAGGCTTGAGAACTTGGTGAACTCCGGATGAAAAATAATTTAAAGAATAAAGATGAAAGTAGTAAAAAAAAAAAAAAAAAGTAAAGATGACTGATTCGAAACTACTATCGCATGCAGAATAAGATTTATAGAAGCTATTATAAACGCAAACTTTTAATAAACAGATCAGCGATAGTTCTGATGGCGATCCAATGATAAGTGAGATATACATATGCTATGCATCTCAAAACGATGAACATGAATAACTCATAGCTCGCTATCAAACTTGGCAAACTTTTTTTCTCTCAAAATCACTTGTTCCGATCGTAGCGGAATTATTAACTGTGCCGTTACAGAATTCTTCAAAATTTTGAAAGAGCAGACCTAAGACAGCTTTAGTTCCAGTTCTGATATAATATATGGCCGTTCTTACGTTATCACCCGGCTCACCGCGTTCTCCACTTAGCGTTCCGGATGTTCACGTCGACATCCGGAAATGGACTCAGCCGAACAGGACAGGACGGTCCGGCATGGCGGCGGCGTTAAGTTACTACTAAGGTGCCTTCAGTCTATCCAATGTCAGTACTATCTTGTATTTGGTGTCGTTAAAACCGTCCCTCTGCAGTCTTTCGCGAGATTGCGCGCTTCCCCCGTACCGTCCCTCCGCCCCTTTCATCGCCACTCCCCAGAAAATGCCTCCGCGGCATTCCCTTCCGCGACCCAAACGGCTCAACAACAACATGGCGAACGGTCATCGATACATATATATTGCATTTACTCAGTCTACGTAGTTTCCTTATTATTTATATCGCTCGTGCGCGCGCACGTTTCACCCTGGTTCGCATCCACTATTAAAGATAAGAATCTGATAAGTCTCCTACAAGTTGAATTCTCTCAATAATTCAATAATTACGTAACAAATTACTATATGTAATTGGTGTGTTCTCAACACCCTCAACTTCGACTTGCAAGAGCTTAGCTTCTTTTATTGCTATACATAACGTAATCGCCTCAAGTTACTTCTTCGAGAAGATAACTTCGAGGTGCTCTATCTTATATCAAGTATCGAAAGTTTCTTTTTTTTTAACCAGGCCTGAAGAGACCTGCGTTTGAAGAACGCGAACAAAGGATATATAAAACACGCGCGCGCACTATATTTTCATAGAAATGTATCGCCGAGCTACGTCAGCTGGCGTGTTTGATTCTTTCTGCAACGTAATATAAGTCAGGCAATAGTAAATATACTTTTTCTCTCTATCTGCGTTGATTTGGATTTACACGATGCCTCTCCTCCTACTCGCCCCTCACTTCACTTTGCTACGCGACAACCGGTTTCCTTTTTACAACTGATCACCCGTTGTACGACGCTGAACCGCGTTGAGACGACGCATCGGTTAGGTTTATATAAACTCTTTGCTTATGATGCGGTATAAAGCCTCTTCCTACTTCCGTCTCCCGTTTTTACATCCGCCTCGCCCTTTCTCTTCGGGGGCGAACACGATAAAGCTCGTTCATTTTGTAATTTTAATGCCCGTTGCTTGTTACGCGCGCGAATCGTTCCTGAAGATTTCCGGCGCTTGAAGCTCGATCCTTCACAAGAAGACGGACGTTGCGTAACGCGAAATGCCGAAGCGTGCGCATTGTGGGTCCACGAAGGCACGGAGATTGATAACGATAACTAGGACTAACGCTAGGACCAAGATCGGGACCAGGACCTGAAATAGGGATAAAATTCAGAGCAACATCGCTTGTACGCAGCTGCCCGAGATCTTTTTGCTAAAAAGATACCGTCAAAGAGATCCGTCAATCGACGGTTCGCTAATACATTTAAATATCGCATCGAAATTATTTTAATAATTGCTTGTCGTAATGGTTACTGGACTTGGTCAGACCCGCGCATCGCGGATTACGCAACGTCGATGCAACTCGGTAGATCAGCTTCGTTTAATCATTTGACCGACATCGCGTGTCTCTAAAGCGCCCCTAAAAAAAAAAAGAATTCTGCGGCTTGGAAGTAGAAAAGTACTGCACGTGTTTGATATCTGAATATACGACTCTTCTTCCAAGGCATAGATTTGGTATCAAGATATTGAGCTAGTCTCATGCAACATGCATGTCGTGTAATGTTAGAACGGCGAAACACACCCTTCGCGAGATATGTTTACCCCATGAATTAGAGATGATTGATTCGCCCAAATGATTAATTCGCATACCGGAAAGACCTGCCATGAAGAACGCTCGCGCGAAAGCTAAGAATCGTGTGCTCCGGCGATATTCATAGCTTTGAGTCTTGCACACCCACCTGTTCTCCGCGTGAACACCCACTCTGGCCATTTTCGGTATAGCCACAAGATCAGCCACTTGCCTACCTATTTGTTTACTCGCTTACTCGTATCTATCTATCGTCCTTCTCTCCTTCCGCTCGTAGAAGCGCACCGACTTCGTTCGAGGCGTTACTGACCTCCCTCGCGCTTCTCTTGAGCTTCTCTATCTCCCTCCTCCTCCCTCATCTTCACGTTCTTCGATTTTGTCTTCTTGGCAAACGCATCAGGCCCACGAGCCTGCCTATGACGTTCATCCGTCATAGACGCGATCATTTCTTCCTACCTATAATTCCTTGGTACAATAATCTACGATCACACCATCAATTCTAAAACCTTCGTCCTTTCTATCTGTTAATCACCGGTATCAAAGCTTTTCGGTAACATAGAAAATCTTGGTGTCAAACTCTCGAAAATCTATCTCGTAATAGCTATCATGGAAATGACGTGATATCGTGATCTACAGCATTTCCGACATCGTGGGATCACGCGCGAGGTCGGAGAAACGCGGTCTGAGGGAGGAGGCAGGATGCGAGGGCGTCCAGCTGGCGATGGTCTACCGCGGCTGACCCATACTGCTGCTACTATTGCTGCCACTATTGCTGAGACTCATGTACGGCAGCTTCTGACTATGTATAATCTTGACGTGGGCGACCATGTTGTCTTTCCTGGTGAATTCCTTGCAGCAGACCGGGCAGGGGTAGTACTTGACGTTAGGCTTGTGCGAGGTGACGTAGTGCCGGCAGAAGTTGCTGATGTGTGTGTAGGTGCGATTGCACACGGTGCACCGATAAACGTCGCCCTCCTTCACGCAGAAGTCCCGCACCGAGCCCTCCGTGCGCTCGTTCTCGGCCCTGAACGAGCCCTCGAAGTCGCTCTGACTGATCTCCGCCTCGCCGGCCATCACGCTAAATATGGCACTGCTTATGCTGTCCTTCGACATCGCCTTCGTATCCATCTCGGTGTCCGAGTGCTGTTGCTGATCGTCGCCCATCGCGGCGGCGGTCGACGCGGTCTTACCCTGCAGCGTCGACGTGCTGAACTCCTTGCGAAAGCACCGCTCGAAGTTGATGCGGATATGAGTCGGCGGATCGCCGCCGCTATCGCCACCGCCGCTCGACGTCTCCTCCAATTCTGAAACGAAGAGACCTCGATCCTTTAAATCGCCCTCCACGCCCGCGCCACGGTATAATGTATGTCGTGCAAGCATTCGGATGCGCGGTAGGAGTACGTTTATCAGAAGGCCAATCTTTAAGCTCTTGCTCGTAATACGAGTTTTTTCCAGAATGGTATCACAGACGGATAGTATTCCAGACTTTTGGAATTATCGGTTTCCCAATGTTATTTTTTCGTGTACTAGAGATCCTCAATGACCGAGGAATCCTCGTCAGCACAGGTCGGTCTCTTGACTCTTTACGTATAGTTGGGGAAATCTTTACCCCAAGTCATCTTTATATCTTACGATAACGGTAAGGAATACCGTTGGCACACGATCCGTTTCCGTCGCACAAAATTCCACCGCGAACGTTCTGATAAACGGAGTTCTACCGCGCATCTCGTGACTATCTCTGTGTACGATGTACTGTATTGGCACAACGTATTTCTATATTTTTGTGGGGGGAAGCAAGAGGAAGGGTAGAGCCAGCAAAAAAGAGTCACCGTGTTCGAATCGGCCGTCTCAGTCAACTTCTGTCCCGCGTTAAAAGGATTACTCCACGACACGCCCTCTCCATGTCGTCCCCCGTCCCCCGCTCGTCGTCCCTATCCCCCTCACAGACAGACTCTTATGCACTTTCACGCATCCTCTCACGCCGGTTGCAAAACCGAACAGTTTCCCGGCAACGTCAAGTCTTTCCCCTCTTTCTCCCGAATTCCTAGCTTTTCACGCGTTTTCTTTCTCTCTTTATCTCATACACACACACACACACACACGTCCCTCGTATCTTCACGCATCCGCCATGCACACGCCACCCTCCCCCTCAGCCCATTCACCCGATGAACATTTCACACGCGCTTGCACACCCGCGAGCACACGTACAAGCCCATAGAGGATATCCGCGTATGTACGGGATGGCTCCGCGCGATCGTAGATTCCGAAGGGGAAGCTGAGAATTATCGCGGCGATTGTTCGAACGTCGAGGATCGCTCCTCGACGATCAAAGTCGACCGATCAAAGCGATGACTTCGCGACTCGTATAGTTCGTAGCTCGACAACAAATGTAAATGCAATATGTGTTATATTGCATTTACATCGTTCAGTGAGAAATTATAATTGATACTTGGGTGTTTACTGAGATGTTCGAACAAAATACAAGTCACTCCGGCTTGTATAAATCCCGAGACGAGAGTAGTAGAAATGGTGCCCCCGACTTGGAATCTACGATCGGCAGGAAGGGCCGTGGCCCTCGAACGGATACACAACCCGTATACACGGCGTATCAGGCGATCCACGCATATGCGAAATTGATTAAAATAAATCAAATAGATTTTTTTTACCCAGCGACACATGTGCACACTTCAACCAACCCCCCCCCGCCCCCAACCCCTTCGGTCCAAAGTACGTCCAGTCAGTCTGCCTGTATCCATCTCTACGGGAAAACGATCCATCGAGATCGATGACGCTCGAGAGAAAAAAAAGCAACTCTTTTCTCCTCCTTGCGTGTTTTTATTCAGACTCGTAACAATTCGGTTCAAATTTATAACACGTAGATTTACTTCTAAACATCGTTATCCGTTTTTTTCGACTTCCGGCGTCACATCCTTCTAACATCCGGCATTTCTCTTACACTCCGGCACTCCGTTCGGAACGGTTCCGTCTTTTCGTTCTATCTATTTTATGCATCTATGACTTCGACTTCGATTCCTTTCTTCCGTTCTACAATCGTTTTATTATTTTATTTTATTTTTTCTAGCGGCTGGCCTCCCTAGCTCCCTCGCTTCCCCCGCGCAAAGCTTAAAAATCTCTCAGAATGATGGTGACTCAGATAAATCTCAACTCACCTGCGCCAAAAGTGAACAAAGCGATCACGGTCACTATTGAAACGAGATCATCTCCGACGACGACATCTTCGAAGCACTCTCTTTCTCTCTCTCTGTCTCTCTCGCGCGCGCGCGCACGTAAATACATCTCTTTTATAAAATAGGAAAAAAAAGAAACGTACGTCACACTATTTCTCTCTCTTCTGATTTCTCTCTTTCTCTGGTTTGTCAACTCCTCTTTTTATTTTTACATATTAATCTATCTATCCTGCTTCTACTCTTGCGATAAGAATCTCTCATCTTTGCTATTCATCTTTTCTCATTGTCGTCGTTATCGTCTAAAGCAACGAGAAGAACGCAAGAGAAGACGGAAACGATAAACCTGCCGACAATGTGGCGTCGTCCGTTGTTTAACTCACATTCTCATCATCATCGTCGTAATCATCATCGACGCGTTTACGTCTCTCCTCTCTCTCTTCTTCTTTGCCGTTTGTCTTTTCGCGATTAAAGAAAAAAAAAAGAATGAAATTCTCTATTCTATCTTCCTCGCAACGAACGAGCGTAAAAGAAGTTAACCAGCGTTCAAGATGTGAAAAATCAGACAACAATTAAAAAAAAAGTAAGCACCGCTAAAAGCTGGCTCCACCCCCTCCTGTTACCATTGGCCAATGGCAGCGAAGCGTTTTTTTTCCATTCGTGCGGAGAAGAGCCGGGGGGGCAGGGGGGGTATGGGGATGTTAGCGGAAAAGTTAAAGGGTTAGGGCGAGAGGTTCGAAACATCGAACAGAGGCGACAGGTGCGGTGCGGCAGAGAGAAGACACAGATTTGATCATGAAGAGGTAAAGACGAGGAGGTGGTGACTGATTCTGTGCTACCGAGACCGGGGCGGAAGGGAGGACAGGAAATGAGGCGCTGCGCATTGGCCGAGCGTGAGAATTACGTATGGGTTATATATATCTATATATATGTATGTAATTAGATGTATCTATATATATTATGTATGTCCTCGACGAGAACAACGACTCGGCGGCGCGAGTGCAATGGGTTTCATTAGAGATTAATTAATTTCGCAGACGTTCGCACAGAGGGGAGTTCCCTTTCCAGGTTTTTTTTTTCATGGGGTGTCATGGTAACAACATTCCGGGGTCCGAACGCGAGTTCTCGATTAACGAGACGACGGCTTCCCGTTTATCTCTCTTTCTCTCTCTCTCTCTTTCACACGCTGTCTCTCTCACTCTCTCTTTCTCTCTCTTTTTCCATATATGTGCATGTTTTCGTCTGTTTTTTACTACACATCTTTTTGTCTCGACTTTCGTCTTTCCTCGCGATTTGAATACCGCGCGCGCGCGGTACCGATATATGACATCCCACGTGCGGCTACCTTCAGACACACCGCTCGAGTTTGAATTTGAAAATGGAAATTATTTTTACTGTTGTTTTTTATCTCGTCGAGAAATTGCTTTACACTGCCTTTTTTTTCTTCCGGACGTAGATTTTTCTCTCGCGTCGAAATTGTAATTTTTTTTCTATCTCTTTCTTTTTCTTTTCGTGTGCGTTTTGTTTCGAAAATCACAGAGGTAAACGCGAGAGATTCCGAAGCGCGGCCTCAACTCTGGTCAGCGCGCCACGATTAAACGGGATCGCGGATTTACGGAAATGACGTGTGATTCGCGAGGGTCGCGAGTCCTGGCTAGCTCCTAAAAGTAAAAAAAAAATTTGCGGAAGGAGCGCGCCTGCAGGAGTTGCGACAACGATTGACCGAGCCGCTCGGCAAGGCAGCTCGTGAGAAGTCTGAAAAGTCAAATTCATTAGCAGCACATTAGGATAAAGCGTCGTCCACGACGGCGACGACGCGCGTCTTATCGGATCCGCGCGAGCGCCTGGTCGCGAAGTGTGACGCGAAGTCTCGAGACTCGATTGATTGCAAAATATCGAGGGAGCCCCTCGGGATTATTGGGCTTCTCCGATTCTGAGATTCTCAGACGTCGTCGATCGACCTCGACGAATCGTGCGAGAGAGCCGTAAGAGTCGTTCTCACGTAGAGAGTCTACAGCGTCGTCCATAATGCCGCGCAAGGTTCGCTTGCTTGCTTGCTCCTCGGGGCGCGTCCACAAGAAACGAATAAGCATTCGGACGGCACAAAAGCGAGTTCCTTTCCCCGTCCTTTGGGTTCGCACGGAGAAGAATATTCGACGACGTACACAAACTCGGCTTATTATCCGGAATTAATGCTTTGAATTTACATCTTAATTTTTCTGTTATTATTTAAAAACGAGCAGCCGTTATATATACTTTTTTTTCACTTTTAAGATCTGAATATTAAGATACAATGAGTCAAGATAATCTAACATTCTTCTCCGCGCCCGCGTTATGGGAATCACATTTCACACCATGCTAAGACATCTGGTGGGGTATCGTTCCGTAATTAGACGCAGAGTTCATTATCTTTTGCATTTGTAAAACGCGTTTCACTAAAAAAAAATGTGATTATAGTTAACCCTCAGGAGCACGTTGCATTTAACGTTACATCTTGTGACTTACCTTGTATAATTTTCAAGAACGCATTTTCAAAATCAGCAATTAGAATTACAGGAATAATAAGAAACAGTTTCTATGCAACATTGCGCTCGTTCGAGGGTCACATAAAGAATTAACTCCAACGGATCTATACATATGTATATAAATTCTATTTTTTTAAAGTTAATTTTTTAAGTAAAGAGAAATATTCCTAAACTTTAATGGTTTCAAAGATCCATTGATGAAACAATTGCTTTACCATGTATAAAACAGTCAAATCTGAAGGAGTTAATATTTCGCTAACAATAAGTATATATTTACGTCTGCATAATTGACTGCATAAATAGTGCATGAATAGTTGATATATAATGTATAATCGATCATCTAATTAATTATAATTTACAAACGCGCGCAGCTCTCCGTTTGGTAGATAAGATACGCTATAAAATCCGTGTAAACTGTATGAGATTCGCCGTTTGCGCTGTATCAGGGAGTATTAGCAATGCAAGGCTTCTCTGTATCGAAGTCAAGTAAGCTGAAGGTCTTACCTTGCTTGAAACCCTCACTCCCTTGTCTACTGTGCGGCCGCGCGAATGTCTCATCCGAAGCTAAAATCAACAACGACGAGATGATCAGCTCGAGTTCTCGAATTTAAATTCAATGTTACATCGAACATCATCGCGTTCCGTTTTTCATACCTTGCGCCGAAGTGCTAGGCGTCGGTTCCGGTTCTCGTTTGACCCGCGTGACTGGCGGTTCCGGTGTGTCGGTACCGTTCTCCGTAGGCTCGTCTCTCCTCGCCGACGATGATCCCGAGGAGGCCGTGGCGGCGGGAATATTGGCGGCCGATGCAGAATTGGCGTTGTTGTTGGAGGAGGTGCTTCTCACGTTGCCGTTACCGCTGACCTCGCTCTGAAAGTCCAATCCCATCTTCATTTCCATCATCTCGGGTGAGCCCTGAACTAGATCAGCGCCAGAGCAGGACTGCAGGTCCTGACCGCCGACCTCGCCGATTGGCGTGTCCGACGAGCCGCTCAACTTTCTGGGTCTGCCACGTTTTCTCTTGGGCGCCGTCAGCGCCGAGCCAAGCAACGGATGGCTGGACATATGATGGAACCTTTTCTGCGCGACATGATGATGATGCTGACCGATTTGGTTGATCCGATGGAGACTGGGCGGTGGCGGTGCCACTGCATTCTGACTGCCACCTAGCAGCGAGGACGTGATGCTTGGCAAATCGCATTTGTCCTCGTTCACCTCGGTCAGGCCCTTTATCCTCAAGGACTCGGCGACCCGCAAGAAAGCGGTCAGTCGATCCTGATCGACGCTCACCTCGCCGCGGTACATAAAGTCCAAGAGGCTGCGCATGTCCACATATGGAACATCCTTGAGAATGACTATCGGGTGCTTGTCGGGGTGTCCAACGAACAGGGCCTGTAAATACAAATTATCAGTTTCTTTAGTAAACTGCAAGTTGCACGTAGCGATTCTACATTACAATTTATTTTTCAAAAAGTTGTGTCAATGTCAATAGGATCCAATTATGATCCATCATAAAACCTACGAAGTACTGTCTCTTTATTGCAAAATTATAAATGATTGGCGAGACACGTCACGTTGTTATGATTTAATCATCTAAAGTTTAGATGTTAATCTGAATAAATTTTAGATATAAAAAGTCAGACTTACCTGAAAGTAGGGGCTACACGCCGACAGCACCATCTTATGCGCCCTGAGTAGCTGGCCCTCAACGGCCAGCGTGACATCGACGAACGACTCGTCGTGCAACAGCTGGTCGAAGACGGAGAGCAAATTGCTCTGGTGGTTGTTCCAGCGCAGACAAAATCTCTGCGACGCCATCGCTTCGCTTCTCAGATCCGCCAGGTTGCCGTTGATGTCCGCTAACATGGGGGGACCTGGCTGTTCGTCGCCGCTTTGCCGCCGTTGCCACTGCCACTGCTGCCGCCGCCACTTCGTCCTCGTTCCTTTTTCTGTTTCTCCACACCGCCACCTCCTTCTACGACGACGAAACCGCTCGCTCTTGCTCGTACTGCTGCTCCTTCTACTACTCGCCCTCGTGCTGCTCTGCTCCTCATCGGCCAAGAATTATCGTGCCCGTCTTACTCGTGATCTGTCGCAGAATAATAGTAACATGAAAGAAATGTCCTTGTTAAACCTAACTGTTTTATATCTTAATCGAATCTCGATAGCAACTTTAATAGATATATAATAATCGTTAAAAGATAATTCTTTGTTATCGGCGAACATCACGAAATGATTGATATCTACGAATTAAAGTACAAAAACTAAAATACTTTAGGCAAGTAAAGAGCATTGGAGCAGGTGCACCGAGTGTTCAAAGACGCGAAAGCGACTCTAAAGAAAGGATGGGAATACGATGGAGGATGAACGTGGGCTGTACGACCCTGGAGGGCGTAGGCAGAAAACGAATAGGCGAGTCACTCAGCTCGTGTGTGCCTTTTATGCAATTCTCTCCTCTCACCCCTTCCAATTGCGGTCATCACGTACGTGACATTTTATCTCTAGATGAGAGGTGAGAGACGATCTATTGAAATTAAATAAAGATTAAAATATTCTTCTCTGTTTCCATTCAAGTTTAATTTGCAATTTCTTCACTTCTATTATTTTTCACTAAAGCGATGATTAATTATTTTCATATACATTATTTGATAACGATGCATGTTACTTTTACAGTATTGTAACCCTTTTAAACACTTACGAGTACCTATTCTTTTTTGAGTATTTTTCGTAAAGATTTAAAACAAATTATTTTTTATTTACTTGATTTTGGTAGAATCTATTTTATAATAACATTACTCATACGAGATTTTAAGATCTTTCATGGTATTTGACGTACATTTTTATTTTGGCATTTGCATCACAACCACGTACACGTAATATATAGCAAGATGAAAATAACGGATCAAAAGAGAACGGAGGAAAGCCTCGGTCCTCTCCGGTCGGATCGTCGCCATGGAGAGAAGAGAGAGAAGAGGTCGTCGGGTCGGCCGAGGGAATCAATAGCATTTTCTACGCATTCGGATCGATACCCGGACCCGCTGGTGCTTTCGCGCGCAAATCACACTACATATATGTAGATGGCTGCAACGTGCGAGACGCGGAGATAAATCGACGGGACCTTCGTGATCCGGCGAAACGAGAAACGGCAATTATTCGGATACAACAAATTTTATTACTCCACGAGAAATCAGAAATAAATATTTGATTCAACTGTACAGCTGAGAATCGATGCAGAGTCGTTTTTTTTTGTGATAACGCAATTTTAGATTCCTATTTACCCGGCGGAGATCGCCTCGCGTCCCGATATCGTCCACCTGCATCGCACGTACGCACGCATGCACACAGCTGCATATGGCGTATGCGCGTATGGGATGCAGGATGGTTGCGCGACCTTGCGCGACCTTGTCGGTGACCAGAGCGCGAGTGTACGTACGGTTTTCACGGTGAATGGCAGCCGACACCATGGCGAGAGGCGAGGCGAGGTGCAGTGCGCGCCCGAGAGAGAGAAGGAGACGGAGAGATCGATCTTTAACGATCGGGATCGGCGAATCTACCAGGGAGGGGGGGGAGGGGGGAACGCGATTTATATTACGGCATTCGAGGGGGTATCAATTAACTCGCGAAAGCAGGAAAACGCCCGAGGCGAGATCGGATTACGCGGCCGAACGCAGTATAACGAGACGATCTCGCATCGCCGCTGCGAATGGTGGTCATCTGCAGATCCGGCAGCGGGGGAAGAAACGCCGAAGAATTGTCGATATCGAATTAATGATAATTCCGAAACACCTGTAGACCTGTATTCCGTTTAATTAATGCACAGCATGCGGATCTCGCGACAAGAAATACGATCCTGCTCGTGATATTTAACAGATCGAAACGACAATCTCTCTGTCTTTTACTTTGGAATAGTTTTAACAGTATTTTAATAGTATTAATTTACATTTTTAACAGTATTTTAATAGTATTAATTTACATTTTTAACAGTATCTATTAATATGTCAGTTTGTTACAAAGGACAAATAAATGTATCACATTATTGCATCCTCGTTAATTTCATTTTTGTAATTGTCGGAATTGATTTCTAAAATTTTTGCTGTCGAAATTATCCAGGACAGTTTTCTACGTTATGTATTTCTGTATCGTTCACTCGTGCGATAAATTGACTTTAGTGTTATCCGAAACCTGGCTTTGTCAGGGAAATATAGAGACAGAAATAAACCCCGTGAGCAACCGATCAATGGTGAGCCTCGCCGAAGTTAACATAACTAAATTCCACGCTCGAATTCTACGTGTCATAAGCTTGGATAAAGCCCCGTTGGAAACTATAATCTTCAATAAATCCCCCGCAATATTTAATCGCATTTCAAACATCGATATTACAAGCGGTATAGGTATATCGTGCTATTTCCTAGAAACTAAAGCATCGTTGTACGACAATTAAAATATTTAAAATGTATGTTCAAGAATTATACTTTGCCCTTCGAATTTCTTTCGCGACAAACATGATTATCTCCTTTATTGACACGACCGGCGGCGGTCGGAGTATCGGTGTCTCGATTTTCGCGACAAGGTGGTACCTGACGAGGGAAGGACTCGCCGGCAGACGTAAATGAAGACCACGACAGTGTACACAACTGCGTTCCCCGAAACGCAGAGAGCGCACCGGATAAAAACCGGCACCGAATGTCGGATGCTCCTCTTCGCTCTCGTGTTTACTTAGCCGCTCCGATACTCGCGCGATATTCGGCCGGTTTCTCTCTCTTTTTCTTTTCCGTTCTGCTCTTTCCTCTCTCTTTTTTTTTCTTTTACGACGCGCGCGCGGACGCGTTCCCGCGCAGATCCAAAGCATATGAATTCGATGATGCCGCAAGATTAATACGATATTGCTTCATCCGAGCCGGCGAGCATTATAATTGCAGATATATCAAATGTGATCATCAAATATATATATATATTATATTTCTTTTTATCAATAAACTAAATTATTTTTAAGATTATCTTTTTAGCGCGTTTTTAACTCGAGTGCAAAAGGCTCCAGCAAAATATTTTTCAATTCGCGCGTTGAAACGACGTAAATATCAATCACGCTGTAATTGACATACTGCTTCACACGATACAATCTTACATTTGCGGTTGTTGATTGATTAATCTCGCGAGCTCTATTAAGTAAGAAAAATAAAAAAACGATTATCCTCGCAAGTATAAGTCCGTCTCTTCGAGTGGAAACGCTAATAATTATCAGATTTACCCCCCCCCCCCCCACGTTCTCCCAACTGTTTTCGTTTCTGACATTTTCTAGGGGACACCTGTATTCATTCTACCATCACACGATGAAACGGGCTGTCCTCGCTTCCCAATATTGGCCGTAAATTAAATTTCTAAACGAGACATACGCCTTTGCACACTCATCCTACAAGTCATGGCGCGCCATGCACGCCTACACGCGTGCGCATGCACGCGCGCATAGTGAACCTGCACGTCGCGTTAGATCAGCGATTCTCAACTAGTCCGGTCGAGCTGTTGCGCCTCGCAACCCTATCTATCATCACGCGGGTGAGCGTCGACTGGTAAAAAAAAAAAAAAAAGTCGTATAGCAACAAGACGGCCGAAGGAAACGTTATGTAACGCCGAACGCGGCGGATAAGCTAAAATTCAACGCCGCACATTTTATAATTTACTTCGTGTCGAGTAACCGGATGGGGAATCCACTATCAACACTCTACTAAATTCGATAACGGCGATTAACGGCCGAGAGACCGGGTTGCTTGGAAGTTTAGGAGCTTGCGCATTCCGCGATTTGTTGTTGTAAACAATATCGCGAGATACCGATAATCCCGCCAATCCTGCGCGACGATACGAGCGCGCGCGCTCGAGCGCGGCTGCATTCTCGCGAGCGCGAACGCGGGGCGCTCTCATGGCCACGCGTTGCGTAATCAGCGCGACGGAGTGGTCACGCCGCGCGCGAGGTATAAAACGAACAACGACAAACAAGCCGAGGCGTATACACGCACTCGCTCTGGCGCGCCGCGTGAATACCGCTGCGCGTTTCGGAGGCCCGGAATCCACCTCGGCCGGTCTCGGCCGCGCTCGGTCGTCCCCGGCGCGAAATAGCCGCGTCTCTCTCTTTCTCTCTCTTCCTTCGTTTCGCGCCTGCGTTCTTCTTCCGCGTACTTTGCGAGAATACCGCGCGTTTCCGCAAAAACAGGCCGCCGGCTGACTTCAGGTTGTTCGCGGTGAGAAATCACGTTCCGCGCGGTCCCTCCTCGTTTTCCCTTCCTCTTTTTTATTTCTCTTTAATTCTATATTATAAATTGTCCTCAAATAAAGTGTCATACATTATTTTAGTTTCATAATAAAAATTTCGCCCTTATAAATTCATATTTCTTACAAATTAGGAGTTCGCAAAACGATACCGCGCTTCCGTGCACGGCGAACATTTTTCCGCCCCCTTTCCCCCTTGGCCTCAATACTTGGACGACTTAATAAACACGTCTTCTATTTTTCCCCTTTTTCTCTCGCTCGCTCTCTCTCTCTCTGCATAGCAGATCTTTATTTCTCTTCTCCACTTATTGTTAATCCTTTCCTTTTTCATCTCGGTCGCTCCTCGCCGAGAAGGCGAGAGATACGGATCGATTAGAGGAACATTCCGCTGAGTCAGCTGCTCAAGGATGTACGTGTCCGGTCGGCGAAATCACTCGTGCCGGGGATTCCGTCACGGTGCAACACGCGCCTCTTATTTCTCTTTTCGCCCTCTCCTCCCTCCCGCCCTCTCCCGTACCAGTCCCGTCGCCACCCCTCCTGGCCTTTTCCACCGCGCACGCGCGAGTGCGGGAAGGAAGACCGGAGCGCGAATATTACCGCGATTGCGACATCCGCGGCGATTCCTCGAGTCCGCGATTTACGTGACTCGCAGCCGCGATCTCGTCGCCTTCGCGCTACTTCGCGCTAGGCGCGAAAGGGGCACGGGGGGAGCAGGAGGGGGTGGTAGGGGAGGAGGATAAGGAGCAGGAGGAGAAGCGGACGCGGCGGGAGGGAAGGGGGAGAGAAAATCGCGCGGCGAGGACGCGCATCCGGAGGTGACGCGCTCGTCCTACAAATAGGGGGTTGGCTGCATCGATTGGCCGTATTTCGACGACAGAATCGAGGTCGAAATCGAAAGAAAAAGAAAGAAAGAGAGAAGGAAGATGGGTCGAACGCGGATGCAGAATGTTACCCCGACGAGGAAAATTGAAGAGCAGGGCTCACCGATTCATATTCATGCACCCTACATCTCGCCGTTCGATATGCGACGTTACCGAGACATTTTTCTTATCGTAACTTCAAATATAAAAATCGACGCGCAAAGATTGAACTTCGCGATACGTCGGAGGGCTGGCTCGGATCCCAGCTTCTGGTGCGAAGTCTTTCGGATATCTTCCACCTCGTGTGACTATAATAATCAGGGCAAGGAAAACACAAGGCCGCAAGCGGCGCGATTACATCGTTAATTAGCAATTACGCGATAGCGCACGAATGCCGCAACGACTCTTTCGTCGACGCGATCGTGTGCTATTTCTTTGCAAATTGTCAAGTCCGTATTCTTCTAATTAAATACATCTCTTTTTCTCCCTGACAGATATTAGAAATTCCTCTCTAATATTATATATCTTTGTATTATCATTATTTTGTTAACGATATTTTAATCGTGACGAAGATACCTGACACGATCGCTTCGTCTCTCCTTCCCGTGGGACTGCGATAATAATAATTCGAGGAGGACGAAACGCACTCGGATATCTGTTCCCTGTAGCCACCTCCACCCACTGGGGGAGTGCCAGGATGCGCTTGGAACGACGGGCTTACACATTCTTTGACGCACACGCCTGCGTGCGTCACGAATTCACACATACGAGGTGTCCGCACAAACTTCTACAACGGACGGGTATAATCGAGAATATCGGAAAACATTCCGCAGAGAAGCAATTAGTAATGTAGGAAGCTTTCGTCGAGTTGAATTTAATTATTTCTCGCCGCACGACCTTAACCGAATAACCACAGCTGCACTATTTGCAAAGACAATTAACGTTGAGAAGCTATGAGGAAACGTTTCTTTATCTTGGCTAGCGGGAATGTTCTGTGGGCGCGTGTGATGAATTTTACGGCGACGAACTGTCGCTTCGGGTACACAGCCGTGCGGGCGGGTGGGGTTTCCCGGTACACCCTATATGTGGCTCGCGAGCCAGTGTGTATGTGTATGTATGGTTGTGTGTGTGTGTGTGTGTGTTTGGAAGCGCCGTCAGTGAGCGCAGGTACTGCTCATTCCGTTAGCCGCGGCGTGCCACCAGGTACGGCGGAGTTAACGGAGAATTTTGCGACGCGCGGGGGGAGCCGCGGGCCCTGCTGGCCGCCGCCGCCGCCGCCGCGCCGAGCACACAGCCGTGTCCCACATTTTCGAAGCTTCGCGAAGAGAAGCGGCGCGATACTCCCGATTCGCACGCTCGCGCACGCCCGGGATTAACCTGAAGTTAGTCCAGTTAGGACGAGTCGCAATTATCGTCGTCCGATTTCCAGACACGCTTTACGAATAGTATAATTTATTGCTTTTAGTTGTTCGTTTGCATAAATATCGAACGAGAAAGATTTAATTCCCGCCGCCGACACACGCCGCTTTTAAGAATCCCTCGCCGAGTCGACCCCTCATGCGCGCTCGCCGCCGAGCGGCCATCTTTGTGGCTCCGCATCCCGCTCTCCCCCCCGGGCCTCCGGCAGTCCTACATCTCCCAGCCCTCTCCGATGTCCCTCTCGCTCTCTCGCCACCCTCCCGGCGACGGCGATGTCGACGCTCGACCTCGCCGCGCGCATTGGCGCCCATCCCGCAAAAATTTTTTTCAGCGTCGCAAAAATTTCACGAAGCCCGTACGAACGTGCTCGCAGCCATTTCCTACATCGTATTTCTCACTCTCGTTTTGTAATCGTGTAATCGGCACAAAGTAACTTAACATCCAGCACTCTTTTTAAATCCGAATTGATCGAAACCTCAATAACCGCGCAAAACACACAATAACGTCTGAGGATGACGTGGCATTAATTGAAGCGATCGTGGGGAAAAACGAAGGAGTTTTACCGAGTTTTCCTAACGCCGCTCGCGACGTCGTCGTGCGTGACGCTCGACCTCAATGGACGGTGCGAGCGCGCGCGCGTCAAGGGGAGGGAAAAAAAGGATCGCAAGAAACGCGGGCGATCCGCGAAAGGATGTCGCGGTTCCGGTGACTGAATGTTGCACGAGGACGGGACACCGACGGCCGGACAAAAAAATAAAAGAACCTCGGGGATGTGACGAGGGGGCTCCGCGAGGTACAAAAAAACAAGAGGGCGGTCGAGAGTTGGGGTGGGCAACGGTGCATGGATCGAATCGCTCTATGGGAACGAGAAATTGCGTAGGAAATCGGTGGAACGCAACGTTGAGACCTTCGATTTGTGACGCGGGGACAATCCGACGTGACATCGCCGAATTAGTCATTAAGCCCGTAAAGCCAACGATCCGTAAACCGTGTCCTGAGAATATTTTCTAACCATTCTGAGAATTTCCCCCTAATAATAATACAGAAAACATCCTGGAAACATTCTCTAACTATATCTTAAAAAAATACATAATTTTTTAGAATATTTTAAGTACATAAATACTTTCATTCATTGAAAGATTAAAAATGTTTTAGAAATATTTAAAAACTGTTTTATAAGATGTATACGCAAAAAATGTTATCAGGCACTAAGATCCAGCCCGATTGTAGAAGTCATATTTCTATAATCTATAATTTGTGTTACTTTCATAAACGGTTAAGTTTTCACTTATTAAAAATTATTTCTCCGAAGCTTCGCCCTTTTCTACGAAATTTTCGAAAGGTTTCGAAAGCGTAGGTATATAAAATATTACATATGTTCTGACTGCTGTTCCTCTAAGCGAGGAAACAAGGATCCTATGAATATTCCAAGAAAATTCTCTCAGGCCGGGGGTATATCCTGAGACTCCTCCTTCTCGGAATAACAAGAGCCGGGAACATTCTCCTACGTATTTACGGAGACCGTCCGTTAGGGATAAGCAAAACCCTTATTTTCGCCTATAATCTTTCTTTCCGTTTCGGTTTCCGGCAAAAACCTCTGGAAAGCTACCCCGTCGATTGTATTTCACCCTGCTCGTTTGAAAACGCAAAAATTTTGCATTCTATCGTGACTGCTCGGCAACAATCCCTCTTTTCTTCCCCAGTTTGCCGACTACCTGAAATCTCGACCCTATACGCCAGGCATAAATGAAACGCAGCAGGTGTAACTAGGACGCGACATCCACTTCGGGCTTGTAGTCGCACGGCGTGATCGCGGGAACAAGTGTACACGCAAGTGCAGCGGGGTTGCAAAGTCTCTCTTTTTTTTCTCTCTTACGTGCGAATGCAAGGACAAAGGAAGTCGGCTCGAAACAGCGATCCCCGCGAATAAATCCTTGCGCCCCTTTCCAACCACGACCTTCGGCCTCCATCGCCGTTGAGAGGGAACGAAAGAGGGGGGTCATTGTTGGATATTCGATACCCTTTTGAATATGACAATTGCAGAATAATGTTCCACAACGCGCCCGGAGGGCCGCGTCCAAGAAACGAAGCGATGTCATTCGAAAAATCGATCGGCTAATTGAATCAAGGGCTTAGAGAGGGGAGAAGGGGACGAGGCATGAGCCTGAGTGCATAGATTCGGAATAACTCTGTTGGGGCGATCATCACGACCAAAAATTATAGTATTTTCAAGCACGATAATATCTACGTCGATAAGAAAGCGCGCCTAATTATTTTACATTTTTTTATATTTATACGTATTATACACATTAAATTAATTTATAATTTATTTAATATAATATTTAATATAAAATCATAGCTACCTATGTAGGTATGTATAATAAATACATACACTCAAAAATACATTGTTATTTTTAATAATTATTAATATATAAAGAGACGCCAGATATATATATATACACATGTGCTGAGAAATAACATCGTGCTTCTACTTGGGAAATATCCAAAATTAAATCAACTCTTAATTATACGAAAGGACACGATAACAGACAATAGTCCAGGCTATCTATTCTTACGGCCGTAATCGCGCTTGCAGTGCACGAACGCACGCAATTTACCCTATCTTCCTGAAAATCAAAACCTCAAACGAGTTGGCAAGAGTGCAAACCGCTGTCCGAGTCTCGACATTCCTTGTAACGGATATATCCTGACGATCGCGACTTGTAAATCGACACACGTAATAAACGAAAAGGGGATAAGGGAAGGGAAGTAGATACGCCAGTTGTCACCATTACATAGGCAAATTTCGTAAACCGCTTGTCTTCTACGTCGTTTACTTACGAGACGAGAGAGCTAATCATAAAAAAAAAAAATTCCATGACCATGATAAAACGCGATTGGAATTAAATGGACGGCACTTTTGGCGAGAGACACAATTACATTTGAATTAAGAAAATTGTATGTGGTACAAGGTAGAAACAGCTCGGAACACCCTGTATAAGTTCGCGTGACGTACGAGGAATTAGTTTTGAGATAAAGCTTACCGCGCGGTAATGAGTTCGATGATATGGATTTTGGACACGGTTCAAATACGACTGAATGTACATTAATTAGTAAAAGGAAACAGGAACGGCGGAGAGAGAGAGAAACGCGCAATGCCATGATTTTAGTACACCGTGGAAGAACAGGAAAAAGGAAACCCCCATCGTTTTATAGTCGCGATACACGGAAACCCCTTTTCTCGGTTCAGGGAACACCCCCGGGCTTTTTTCTCCTCTACTCCAAACTCTGCATTATTCAAAGAGAATAACGCGGAGAAAATAATCAGATAATGCGGAAGGTACGGTATAAAAGGCCAAAAGTCGAAAAGTT
Organism: Temnothorax longispinosus; assembly: GCF_030848805.1. NCBI lineage: Eukaryota > Metazoa > Arthropoda > Insecta > Hymenoptera > Formicidae > Temnothorax > Temnothorax longispinosus. The sequence goes on from NC_092366.1 coordinate 4,597,119, forward strand.
GGGAAAATTTTCCATTCGAACGATCAAAAGGGACGAAATGTCAGATAGTAAAAGATTCACCAAGGGGAGAAACCGGCAGGAATTCTGGAGGGGAGATTAGACACCTGGGAAAATCCCGAGATTCGAGGCGTGAACGGAGATTCCAGGAAACGCCGAGAAGATATAAAAACGAATTAACAGAGGAAGTTCGGAATCCTCGCTGAAAATTGAAAAATCGTCGTATTCGATGCGTAACGTATATATTAACCCTGTGTGCACTGTTTATTTCGTTCTCCCTTCGTCGTGACTACACTACCATCATCATCATCAACATCATCGCCACCATAATTGGCGCCGCTTCAACCCCTCGCGGGTACCGCGATAAAATCGTCACGCTACTCTTAATCAGGAGGGAGGGCGAGCGAGAGCCCGCAGGAAGTCGCATGTAAATTCTCATCGGAACGCACGTGGGTACGGTCTCGACGTGTCGACGCTTCGTTGCGTGCACGCACTTGTCGCCCGCGTGTACCGCAGCCCTCCGCGCCCTCCACCCTCCTCCTTCCCCCCGCCGTTCCCTTCCCCCCCCCCAAGCCCGCTCTTCACTCCGATGCTTTTCGAATCTACGGCACTTTTTATGAAGTCGAGACACTCGAGTCCTTGAAAACGGGCGAGGGTACGATCGAAAGGATATCTCGGATGACCTTTTTTTTCGGTCTCTCTCTCGATAACCAGAGGAGTGAGTGATATATTAAACGAAAACGAATCGTTGTAAGAAACATTGGTAAAAAAAATTATGAGAAAAATTCCATTTGTCAGCTTTCAAAAATCATCAAAAGAAATAATTCGATAACTTTTAGAATGCTAATATCATGGGTCATGGAGTTAGGAAGAAATGCAACGTATTTTTCACACGTACCGATCGATTTCTATACAATGGAATATTTAATCGCAAACCCTTTCGCACAAACCCTTTAATTTTCAATCGAAAAGATTTCAGATATTCTCGGATATATCCGTGATTGAAAAAAAATTCAAAAGGAAACGGTGTTTACGTAACTATATATACGGGGTGTCATTATCGGGCGCTTCTCCCATAGAGAGGCGTGGCGATGATAGAGCTCCTTGACACCTCGTGCGTGGAATAAACACTCGAAATCTCGTGTGAAGGCCCTTGGGTGTCGGTGTTGCGAAACGCCAAGGAGCCAAGTCCAACCCGAGAACTCGAGTGCGCCTATAATCTTCCAAGATAACACGAATATCCCTCCCGTTAACCGTATATCGAGATAACTCGAGGATAGAACGACGAGCCCCGCGGCAAACCGCTTCATTTATCACCGTGAAATTTCGGCTCCGGAGATTAAGACAATTGGAGCACTACGTGGGCGCGTGTGCACGTTTATCAGAGTAGATAAGAACGGTTTTCCAAAATAAAGAATTATCGTGACAATTTCTCTCGCACAGTTCACCCCCCAAAGGAACGGTCTCTCTCTCTCTCTCTCCTGACTCACACATTTTTTTTTCCCTTCTGCGCATCACGAACGTAACCGACGTAATTTTTTCTCCCGCTCGCAAAAATCCGCCGGCAAAACCATCACGGGAGACACGGCACTGCGCGGTTTACGCGCACGCACGCACGCACGCACGCACGCACGCACTCAGGCATACGAAGTACAAAAAAACTCACCCACACACCGGCAGCACCCCGACGTGACTCACGAACACGTCGCCGCGCATCCACCGCCAGTGCGCCTCCTTCTCGAAAAGGAGGGCGCGCGCGCGCGGGGGGAGGGGACGCACACAGGTTGCACAATACTCGTTATCACACCACAAAGTTGCGTCGATCGACTTAATTACCCGGCGCGACGCAGCATCAACCGTCCGTTTGCTCCTCTCCCCTCGATTCCCCTCTCTACGAAGAAGAAGAGGAGCGCGGAGCGCTAAAGAGACACGTGCTCTCCGTAGACCGAGAATCGCGTCGTGGTCGCCCGAGGCCTCACCTGTTATCGCGACGTCCGGGCTATTAGGGCCCCGCGAACGAGGGAACGAGGAGAAATCCAGGAGCCGAGGATCGGCGGTCGCGCGAGGAGGTAGGAAAAAAACTGAACGGGAGTAGCGCGCGAGGTACACGCACGCACGCACGCGGCTTCAATGAGCGCAACTGACGACTGGCGAGGGGGAGGATGCCCGGCGGACGGACGGACGGACGGACACGGCCGAAAACGACCGAGCTCCACCGAGCGGGCTGAAGTCGGCCTCGACACCCCGGGGCGTATCGGCGCCTATGGGCAGCGCCGTAGCCGACCGCGCGACACGTCGGGGGAGCGGCGGCGGGCGAGGGGACGGTAATGGGAGGGTAGGGTAGAGTGGCACGTTGGGGGAGGGTGGGGAAGGAGAGGAGAAGCGGAGAGAGGGGAGAGGGATTTACGCAACCCTCTCCCGAGCGAAAAATCCACGTCGAGAAGCACGCCGCCCGTCGATGCGCCGATAAGCCACGTAGTACCCTCTCGCGGTCCGCGCTCTCCGTCTCTTTCCTCCTTAAGGGTAGCAGGGTGGGAGAAAGAGAGACGGAGAGAGAGAGAGAGAGAGAGTTCTTTCTACGTCCGCGGTTTCGCTTCGTGGAAAAGAAACTACCTCGAAACTAACCTCTTCCGTTCTGCCCCGCCGATTCGCCGCTGTTAACCCTTCCGACGCAGCCACGTAGGAGCGCGCGCGCGCGCGCGTGAGCGCTCGGCGTACATATACACGCATACGTAAACACAGACACGCGCGCGAGCGCAGGCATACACTCGCGCGGCGCGGCGACTACGCGGGGCTGAGCGCACAAACGCGCCACACCGAGCGGTATCCAGCCGAGGTGGAAGAAAATGAAAAACCGAGATGGGTACAAGGGTCAAATGTGCGGGAACGGAGGGAGAGTGCGAAGAGGGAGAGAATGGCATGAGAGCGACGACGAGGGTGACGCGGGGGAGGGAGGGGGCGCGCGCGGAGGTGTATACGTGTCGCGCGAGGGAGGAAATGAGAGAAAGATCGTCTGGTCGCGCTGGGCGATATCGATTCGCGAGGGTGGCTAACGCGATGGCAACGACCCTGCCCGACGGTCCCGTCGTCCCGTCTCGTTTCGCGACCCGCGAGCGCCCCGTCGCAATATTTTTCTCGAGCTTATCGACACCGCGCCCCGGTCCTGACCGACGACAGAGTCCAAGTCGCGCGGGCACACCTCCGGTTTCTTCCTCTCCTCGTCGCTGCTGTCGAGTGACGAGAAGAACTAGCGAGATAGACGCGACGACACAACGCGACACGACCACGAGGAGAGCGACGACGACGAGAGTAGGCACTCGTAAAAAATTAGACGTACCGCCTGGTTAGTTATCGTTAGACGCTCGCGTCACGCGACGCGCACCACTCGCCACTTACCTTGGCATCCTCGCTGTTCTACGAGGATAACGACAACGACGACGACGGCCACGCACGGAGTTGAGAGACGAAGGAGCGAAGATCCGTTTCCGTGGCGCGCGCGTAAGGACGTGCACAACTTCGCCCGTGCGCAGCACTAGGACGCCATGTCAGCAAGTCGAGGCGCGGACGGACTCTCTCGGGGCAGATACGTACCGCGCGCGCGGGGCCGAGCCGCGCGTATGTGTATATACCACGTACACGCGTATATACGCCGCGCGAGCCACGCACACACGCCGGACGGACGTCGTGCGCGAGAGCGAGACGGCAGGCGCACACGCACACACCAACGCCGTGTGACCAACCCGACCAACCCGCGCGCCAGAGCCGTGTCGGGGAATTTCTGCTGCGCCACCGAACGGCCGTCACGGAACCTCGCCTACGCCCGCCTAGCCCGACCAGCCAGCCACGGACGTGTCTTCCACTCGCGGTACCCTTCACCGTCGTCGGTGCCGCGCCGCAAACCGCGCGACGACGCAGGCAGCACTCAGCAGCAACGAGCGCGCGACACAGTGCGCCCGAACCGAACGAAACGAACGAACGAATGTTTATGTATATACGCTCTACGCTCGCCTTCGCTCGCTGTCGCTGGTCGCTCGCGCGCCCTCGTTCAACCGAACGAACCACCGTGAGCCGCCGACGACGGCCGAGTCGAGTCGAGCCGAACCGAGGTCCGAAGTCGAGGAGTCGGGCCGTCGCGCGCTTCGCTTCGCAACTCGCAACCTCCCGCAAAAGCGCAAAACTTCTACCACCACCGCGCCCGCCACCTAGAGACGCGACGCGACGCGACGCAACGCGACGGAACGAAACGAGCCGCCGCCGCCGCCGCCGCAGAGCTCCCCCACTACACCCTCTCGCGCTCTCTACCCTGGCGAGGCCTCTCGCTCGCTCCCCCACCCCCGCACCCTACGCAGCGCGCTCCCCGCGCACCCCCGGCTCGCTCGCGCGCCCGCGCCGTCCTCCTCGCCGCCGCTCGTCTCTCCTCTTTCTCTCTCTCCTCGTCCCGTCTCCGTCCCTCGCGTAATCCCGAGCGCGACGACGACGCGCCTCTCTCCGTCGCGAATGTGAAACTTCCCCCCCTATCCCTCGCTTCACCCGCCCCATGTGTTGCTTCTTCCTCGCGTTAGCCCCCGCAAGGAACGGACGCCTCTCTCGTATTCCCTCTCGCGTTCTTATTGCACGTCGCGTTGTCCTCGTTCGACGCCCGGCCGACAGACTCGTGAGCCGCGCCGCGTCTCGCTCCTGTCCGTTCTACTTTTGGCCCTCACCCTCGATCACCCTCGAAAAAGGGCACTTGCTTTCGCCCCTTTGTTCTCACGCTCTCAGACCCGGAGAGAGACGGCCGCTCGCCTCGCCCGCCCCCATGACGCCCTTGTATCACGAGCTTCTTTTTTTCGAACGCACCCTCCGCCCTTCGTTCCCCCGACCACGAGTACCGCTTCTTAAGAAGTATATAGACGCTGCGCATAATCCCGATGACTCTCGTCAAAGAGACCCCGTGTAAAAAAGGGTTGATAGATCGGTACGCGAATATTGAGCCATCTCGCGCGAACAATACCGTTTGTAACTTAATTTAGCAGGGCGGATTCTCCCTAATTTCCTAGAACTACCCTTCGACCTTGAAGTCGACTCTCGCCGCGTGTCGAGTTATCGTCGGGTCGGCTCGGTTACCGAGAAACTTCATCTTCACCGTCGCGAAAGTTGCTGACCATTTCGGGTGGGTATGGGGGCGAGGGTCAAGGCGGAGGACGAAGAGAAACCGAGACCAAAGTCCTTTCCTGCGCGGTGGAAGAGGGGTGGGGATGGACCGGCCTCGAACGTCGCAGGGATGCACGTGGAGAGGGATGCGAGGAGGTGATACTCTCTCCCGCCATCTCCTCCCCTGGCCGCGGGACAGGAAATTCGCGGAGCGCGGAACGCGGACGAGGGGTGGAAGGGGTGGAGAGAAGGGAAGGTGTGTGCGGTGGTGTCGTCGCGGGTTAGTAGCGTGAGCGCCGATTCGCGCGCCTGCGCACTTTTTTCCGCCAGGCGGCGGCGGCGAACCGCGTTCATCTCTCTCTTTCTCTCGCTATCACCGCCGCCGCCGCCGCCACGAGGTCGCTTCGCAACGGAACCTCAAGTTGTGCGCCAACCTACCCGACCACTGTTGCGTGTCCAGCAGCAAGTCCCTGAA